>NW_007731103.1:14219-15811 GCF_000696425.1 Galeopterus variegatus | reverse complement strand
ATCCAGACTTGCTCAACCCCCCCCCCCCCCCCAAAATAGGCTAGCAGACCTTGAAAACTCCAGAGTATCAAAGCCCCATCCTTCTGCCCTGGCAGAGAAAGGACAAACTATACATAAACCACAGACAGAGAAGCAAACTGGCTGCTGGGCAGTGTGAATAGACCCAAGAGTTAAAACCAAGGCCCCAAACATTTTCAGCCCATCAGCAGGGACATGCAATTAAGAGGAAATTAGGAGGTTTACAAAACGTTAGGAGCTTAAGTTTCTTCCCTGGGAAAAGAAGCAGGAGAAACTCTAAGAACTGTCTCAGTGAAAGCGTTTTGTTCACTGCTAAGCCTCTGACACGTGTCAGTTATTAATACCCACAGCTCACTACCTCACACTTAAACCTGCTAGTGGATGTCTATAGAGAATGCTATACTGTAAAAGCATAATACAGGCTGCACCAGAGCCTTCAAGCCCAGGACAGCCAGCCCCTCATAACAGGTGCCAGAACAGCCACATGGTCAAAAGCATGTACTCGAGCCATGATCTTGAGCAAGTTGTTGACTCTTTCTAGCCCCAATTTCCCCATCTGCAAATGGGGATAATAATAAAACGTTTCTGGAAGCATCTTGTCAGATGATGAGCAAATCCATGTCAAGTGCCTGCTCTTTTGTAAGCCCTGGTGGCTGTTGTTATTACAGCAAAACTTTAGGGCTTTTAGAGTGGATCTCCTTTCTCCTGCTGCCACACAATTCCCAGCCTCGTGTCACGTCTCTGGTCAGGTCCAGGACGGAGAGTGAGAGAGGAGCAAGCGCCACTCTAGCCCAAGGGGGTTCCATACCAGCAGGGGCCCTTGGGGGAGGAAGGGCAATCCCAGTCAAGTGGTCTTTGTCCACCTCTCCAGGCCAACACCGACCTCAGCTCCAGCCAGAGTCTAAATGGGCGTCCAGTGCCCGTGCTGCTGCCTGGCATCACCTCCTCTAGGAGGCCTGCCCTGACCTCTCACACTAAAGTCGGGTCCCCTAGAGGCTCCGGTAACCCCCGGGCTTCCCTTTCCCAGCACTGAGCACACTGGGCTGTCACTCGGTTTGCGCCCCCGCCCTCTCGGAGGGGCAGGAGCTGGCTCCGTGCCCGACACACGGTGGTCGCCTGGCCGCGACAGTTCAACGTAGGAGCCCAGGCCCTAGTTGTGACCAAAACCCCAGCTCCCCAAGCCCTGGGGCGCCGTGAAGGGTTGTTTCTGAAGCAGGCTGCTTTTTATTATTCAGATGAATTTGACACCTCCCTGGCGGGTCCCTGTCCGCGTTAACGCCATTTTAAAGGGGGAGAAGAGCACCCCCCACCCCAATCCCGCCGCCCACCGCCCCGCCGGGTCCTCGCCAGGGCAGCCAAGGAACCCCAGGGCGATGACCGTGAAAGGGTCTCTTTGATCGGTGAGTGGGCCCTCCCCACTGGGGTCTCGGTCGCGGCCGGCTCCCCGATCCCACCGTCAGGCGGGAGCCCGCGATGGGGGCAAAAGGCCACAAGCAGCCGGTCCCAGGGCGCGCCCACACCTCCCGCCCCGGAACAAAGCACCGCGCGGGGGCGGCGAGGCCGGCCCCCTCCCC
>NW_007731103.1:0-14073 GCF_000696425.1 Galeopterus variegatus | reverse complement strand
CGCCCCGAGCGCCCCGCGCGCCGCGCATTCCTGGTATTGCGACAGCGCCGGCTAAAAATAGAGCGGCCGGCGGCGCCAGACCCCGCACCCCCGGCACCTACCGGGGACCGGCCCGGAGCGCTGCGGAGCTGGCTTTAAGGCGGACGCCGAATGGGAATTCACCCGGGTCTCTTTAAGAGGCTCTGTGTGCCGACCTTTAAATCTCAGCTCTGGCCCCGCCAACGAGTGACCCGATGGGCGCCTCCCCAGTCCTAGGCGGTCCCCGGGCGCCACCTTAACCGCGTTCCCTTGGAGCCGGAGACGTCTTTCTTCCTAGATCATGTCTCCGGCGTCGTTTCCCCCTGGCCCTCTGGGTGCACCGTTCTGGGGCCCAAAGTTCTTTCGGGTGGATGTGACAGGGACAGGCGACGCTCGAGCACCATTTCATTGTTTCAGTTCCGCTAACTCCTTCCAACGGAGTCATTTTTCCCCGTTTAAAAAATTCACATACCATAAAATTCCACCTTTTCAAGTGTAAAATTCCGTGGTTTTTAGTATATTCACAAAATTGTGCAACCATCAGCATGATCTAATTTCAGAACATTTTCATCACCACCTCCAAAAAAAAACTGTACCCATGAGCAGTCACTCCTCATCCTGCCCTGCCCCCAGCCTCTGAAAACCACTAATCTACTTTCTGTCTCTATGGATTTGCCTATTCAGTACATTTCCTATAAATGAAATCATACAACATGTGGTCTTTTGTGACTAGCATAGCGTTTTCACGGTCCATACTTACGAGTACTTCATTCCTTTTCCTGACTGAATAATATTTCATTGTATGTGTATACGGATATTTTGTTTACCCATTCATCAGTTGATGGACATTTAGGTTTTTCCACTTTGGGGCTATTGTGAGTAAAGCTACTATGAACATTCGTGTCTTTGTATGGACATATGTTTTCACTTCTCTTGGGTGTATACCTAGGAGTGGAATTCCTGGGTCACACGTTAACTCTATGTTTAACTCTTTGGGGAATTGCCAAACTGTTTTCCAAAGCAGCAGCAACTTTTTACATTGTATGACGGTTACAGTGTATGACGGTTACAATGTCTCCACATCCTTGCCAACACTTGTTATCATATGTCTTTTTTATTACAGCTGTCCTAGTGAGTGTGAAGTGCTATCTCACTGTGGTTTTTTTATTGAGTGTCATTTTTTTTTTTTTTTTTTTTTTGGACTGGTAAGGGGATCTCAACCCTTGGCACAGTGTGGTCCACACCACGCTCAGCCAGTGAGCGCACCCGCCATCCCTATATAGGATCCGAACCCGCAGCCTCGGCGCTACCAGCGCTGCACTCTCCGAGTCAGCCACGGGGCCGGCCCATGAGTGTCATTTCTGAGGACAGTCTTTTTGTGGATGGACCTTGATGACCTGGAAGCAGCTTTACACATCCACATCCAGGAAACACACTCCCTTCCCTCCACCCCAGGCTTAAGGGGACCTCACTGCCCTGAGTCCTGCATGCCATCATGCTACGCTGAGGTTCTCAATTTGTTTTGGGGTTTTTTTTGTTGTTTTTGCTTTCGCTTTTGGCAGCCGGCCAGTATGGGGATCCAAAGCCCTGACCTTTGTGTTACAAGGCTGTGCTCTAACCATCTGAGCTAAATGGCCAGCACCCCCAGGTTCTCAATCTGATTCAGGCTTCCATTGGCATCTCAACCACCCATGCAGCCATTTACTGAGAGCTGTTGTGCACCCCAGAGTTCAGGGGAGTCCCCAGGGCAGGGGAGAGCAAGTAGATTGGGTGCCATTGAGAGTGTCACACCTTGGCAATAGGGAGTAAAAGAACTGATTGGGGACGGGGCTAGAAGGACAGAAGTTCACCTTGACTGGCTGGGTCTTGCCCTGGAAACTGCTTTTTCCTCCCTCTTCCATTTCCCACAGGCCTTGGGGGAGGTGGGCTAGGGTCTGTGCATCCTGGTTGTCTGTCTGTCAGCCCTCATGGGCTCCCTCTGTCAAGAGACATCCTCTCCTGGGCCCTGACCTGCAAAGTAGCCTTACTGCTGCCCTCGGCTTGAGCAGACAAGATCTACACACGAGTCAAAGAGCTGTCTTTATACTGCTTTCATACACAAATCTTTAATAATATGTCTTCTCAGAAATGGAACATAAACAGCTAGGAGTCATACCCAGGAATTTGGGATTCTCTATCAGTGGGATTAAACCCTGCAGGTTGTGAATGGGGACAGGCTATCCCATTTAGACTGCCTCCTCTGCTTTTTGAATCCTGAAATAAAGTTGTGGCTGAGTTGCTGGCAAATAGGGGCTTTAGAGAACAGGGTCACTGAGCAGAAAGGTGAGGTCTGGGTTTGATAGTTCATTCATTTGGTAAACACTTCCAGAACATCTACTGAGTGACAGGCACTGGGCAGAGAGCTACCTCCAAGCAAACTGAGTGCCAACCAAGGGGTAAGCAGTGTGGAGGAGAGAAGCAGAGGGGCTGGGCTGTGGGAGCCCAGAGGAAGGGCACCTAACCCAATGTGGGGAGGGGGCCAGTGCCCAGGGCAGGATTTCTATGATTGCTGATATTTAAGTCAGGTCTGGAGGGAGGAATAGCAATCAGGTAGGCTGAGAAGGAAAAGAGAAAACCTTATATGCTGAGGCATGATTGAGCTGAAGTCTTTCCCCAAACTCCAGCAGATCTGCATGTGTTTGAGGCATGATAACAGGCCATACTCCTGGCCAAGAACCCAGGCAAGGCTCAGGCCCAAATTTCATGCCTGAGGTTCAAGGCCAGCCACTGGGCCAGGAACCAATGCCTGTAATAGGGGAAAGGTCAGAACTGCTGGACTGACCCACAGCAGGATTCCCCAGCTAATGACAAAGCAGATGTGTTTCAACCACTACAATTTGTCCTGCGCTCGCCTCTCTGCCCCAAGGCTTGCTGAGTGCCACGCCTCAGAGCATACCCATGCTGGTGCCCAGTGGTTCAGTGGGCAAACCTGGGGGCCTGGGGACTTTGGGGCCAGAAGTCAGCCAGATCATTGTGGCCCAACCTTCCTCTACAATTCCCAGCCTCAGAGTGATCCCTGGTGATCCCAGAGCTCCCAGCTCTGAGCACTTACGGTGTGTCAAACACTGGCCACTGTGATGGGAGTGCACACCTCCCAACAACCCAGTGCTGAAGGCCTCTCCAGCCTGTTTTAGACATAAGGAGACTGTGAGCCCAATCCCACACAGCTGGTAGACAGACAGTCAGGCTCTTCTGATCACAAAGCCTATCTTCTCTCCCCTGTGCCGGAGCAGGTCAGTTGTGTGTGTTTGCTTGGTATTTGGGAAGCAGGGAGAAGGTGGATAGGAGACGAGCACTCATTCCAGTTAGTCTCTTCAGGCCTGTGGCTGGAACTTGATCTTTGGGTGACTCTGAAGCACCAACCCTTGGCCAGCAAGAGAACCTTGCCTCACTCCCATGCTTGTTCATCCCCTCAGCTGAGCTCTTTTCTGTGCCAGGTATGAGGCCTTTCTTCCCCTGGGCTGCCCATGATATTGCACCAAGAACTATGCAGTCTGCTCTCAGGGTTTTCATGGCCTTTATTAATCCCGGTCCAGTCACTTCTCATCTTTAGCCCTCCCTGCCAGTCCCTCTGCACCCACCACCTCCTCCAGTCTCACTCAGACCAAGGCCTCAAAAGGCTTTCTTCTCTGATGCTGGTATTGGTTCTGCAGACATGGTCAAGTAAAAAGGAGTGGTGTGGGGGGAGTGATCACTGGGGTACGGGCTGTTAACTGATGTCTCTGGCCCACACAGCTAGTGCTGTGTCCTGTTGGGAGTGGGGGACAGCTAACTGTTTAGACGGCAAATTTGTTGTCTTCTGAACTAAAATAATGTAACTGTTTATTACTTCCCAAATCTTGGGGAGTCACGTTAATAGGACTATGAGTCTTTTGAGTAACTTGCATTTACTCAAAATCTTACATTTTTAGTAACTTACATTTGATAAAAATGACAGCATTGAGAATAAAACATGATTTTTAAAGCATCAGACATCTTTCTTCATTGAAAAAAAAAAATGCTTTAATGAGCATTTCCTGGAAGCTGATAAGAGGTTGAGCTTGGATGGGAGCTGTTCCCTGTAACAAAAACAATGCACCCTGGCCTCACAGTGGGGGATATTCCCTATGACTTTCTGCAACCCATAGCCTGGGACCAGCTTCCTGAACATCTCTTCTCAGTAATTACCTAGCCCCAGCTTGTAAAACAGTGGAAAAATTTCCATCACTCATAGTCACATGTTTTCATGAGTCTTAGTACTTGAAATACCAAGTCAGAGAAAGAAAATTGCCTGGATGCTGAACCTGAAATGCAGGGCTTGCTCATTTCAATTTAGCCCAATTGTCTGAAATCCCATAGCCTCACCCCTGTTGACAAATAAGACAATTAGAAAACAATTTTAGGGCCGGCCCAGTGGTGCACTCGGTAGAGGGCGGCGCTCCCGCCGAGGGTTTGGATCCCATATAAAGACCAGTCCGCTCACTGGTTGAGCGTGGTGCGGGCGCAACACCGAGGGTTGTGATCCCGTTACCGGTCATGAAAAAAGACAAAAAGGAAAAAAAAAAAAAGAAAACAATTTAAAAATCCTTGATAGAACTTTAAGATACCATTTTTACATTAAAGCTAATATAGATATGGTATGTAGTATGTTTCAAAATGCATACAAATCTTTGAGATAAATATTATTGAGGTTTAGAGATCCCTGAAGGTCAGTTAGCATTAAGCCCTCAAATCGCTGGGGCAGCCGTTCAGGAAGCTTCAGGGGAAGCACGGGAGAAGTGTAGTCCTTGGTAATGAGGTCTTTGTGGCTTGACTGAGATCCAGCTTTGTCTCAAAAGCTTCTTTTGTTGGCCCAAATAGATGGGCAAGAAGTTCTAATAGGAGGTTAGAATGACATGCTCTCTGATCTCCCAGAGGAGCCTAAAAAACCAAGGGACAAAGTTCATTACCTCTCTGGAAGTGTCAACAACTGTGAAGCCGGCCGGCCCGTGGCCCACTTGGGAGAGCATGGTGCCGACAACATCAAGTCAGGGGTAAGATACCCTTACTGATCATCTTTAAAAAAAAAAAAAAAGAACTATGAAGCATCTGAGATTTCATCCCACTTGCAAGCTAACAAGTGGAAGTTTCATGGATGTTGGCTGAATACATGAAGCCCCAGGGTCAGTGGTGAAAGATAGTTTACTACTCAAAGCAATGGCAGTAGCTAGGGTTTTAGCATTTTTGCATGGGTTTCCTGAACCCAAATTCCCGCAGCACAATGCAAAGAGGGCCAGGTAACACCTGCAACCGAAGTGGGTTGTGTTACAGAGGAAGAACCCTAGGTTCAAGAAACCAAAGCTTTCGTACTGGAAAGAATGCTTTTGTACTGGAAAGAATGCTTTCTATAGAGGGAGACTCAATCTTCCAAGGTTGTAAGCAAACCTTTCCTTGCTTTAGAAGGAGATACTATCTTTTCTTTCAAAGCTGTTCACTGAATAAACATTCCTGAAAAGATAGTTAAGAATAAAAGCATTCAGTGCCTCTGCTTGCAAAATATGCAGAAACATGAGAGATCCATGGAGAAATGTCTACCAACAGGAGCAATATATGAGCAGACTACTATCCAACATGCATAACGTCTCCTTGCCATCCCTCTAACTTCTCAGTAAGCCTGGATGGTGGGTAGCACTGGGCTCATTAGTTCCGGTCATGATGAGAACCTGAGGCTCCATGATAAAAGTCATTGGAAAGTAGCTAGGACAGCCTGCCATACAGGGACTCACCACACAGATCAGCAGTTTGATGGTAACCCCCACTGACTTCTATACCATGAAGAAAACGTGACACAGTCCAATGTCAGTTGGTAGGCTCAGAAAGACAGGCTGCTTCCACTTTATGGCTTGCTATCTTGTGTTTTCAAAGTCACCCTCACAACCAACAAAACAATTACTAGCACTAGTAACAGAGTTTAGCGAGATTTCAGAATACAAAGTCAATAAACAAAAAGTCAGTTGCATTTCTAGGTACTGGCAGCATGTAATTGAAAAAAGTAAAAAAATAAAATTAATTTTATTAATAATATATTAATAAACAAAATATAAATGACTTGCAAGATTGGCTCAATAACTACAAAACGTTGCTGAAGTTAAAGAATAAATGGAAAGATATACCACATTTACAGATTGGAAGACTCAATATTTTTAATATGTCAATTCTCCCCAAGTCAATCATTAGATTCAATGCAATCCAAATCAAATTTGCAACAAAAGATTTCAAAAAATATTGACTCTAAAATTTATATAAAAATCGAAGAACTTAGAATAGCCAAAAAATTTTATGAAAAAGAAAAACAAAGTTGGAGCACTTGGATTACCTGATTTCAAGACTTACTATACAACTAGTAATCAAGACAGTGAGGTACCGACATAAGGATGCACAAAAGGATCAGCGGAATAGACCAGAGTCCTGAAAGAAACTTACACGTATGTGGCCTACTGACTTGTGACAAAGGTGCCAGAGCAATCCAATGAAATAAAGTCTTTTCAACAAGTGGTGCTTGCACAACCAGAAATCTATATGGAAAAAAAAAACAACTTTGACCCTTACCTTACATACCACACAAAAATTAATTTGAAACAAACTGTGGTATATGGAGACTGTGGAGTACACAGCAATAAAAAAGAATTAAAATATTGACATATGCAACAACTTGGGTGAGTCTCCAGGGGAATTGCAAATTCTTTTTTTTTTTTTTCCCCTTTTTTGTCTTTTTTACTGACCGGTAACGGGATCGCAACCCTCGGTGTTGCACCCGCACCGCGCTCAGCCAGTGAGCGGGAACCGGTCTCCACGTGGGATCCGAACCCTCGGCGGGAGCGCTGCCGCGTTCTCAAGCGGCGCACTCTCCAGTGTGCCACCGGGCTGGCCCGGGAATTGCAAATTCTAAGGGGATTATGCTGAGTGAACGAAAGTCAATACCAAAAGTTTACATACTGTATGATATCATTTATATGACATTTTTAAACAACAAAATTTTAGAAATGGAGGAGAGAATAGCAGTTGCCAGACGTTAAGGACAGAGGGAGATCCACAGGAGGGAGCTGGGCGTGGTTATAAAAAGCAACACAAGGGGTCCTGCATTCAGGTTATTGACCATGGCCAAGGATATGCCAAGCTGCACGGGTGATAAAATTTTACAATACATAATACACACATACACACAAATGAGTACAACTAACACTGGGGAAGTCTGACTAAGACAGATGGATTGTATCAACATCAATATCCTGATTGTGATATTGTACTATAGTTTTGCAAAATATTACTATTGGGAGAAATTGGGTAAAGCATACCAAGGATTTCTCTGTGTTAATTTCTTACAACTGTATAAATCTATAATAATCTCAATAAAACTTTCAATTAAAAAACGAATTTGAGATAGATCATAAGCCTAAATTTAAAGGTACCTTTTAAATAATTTCTTTCATTATAATTTTAAAAATAATTCCTAGAATTATAATGTTTCTGTATTTCCTAGAAGAAAATAAGGGGAATATCTTCATTACCTGGGGTAGGCAAAGATTTCTTGGATAGGACAAAGAAACCAATAATCATAGAAGAAAAAAGCTGGTAAATTAAGTTTCATCTAAATTTTAAAACTTCTGGTCATTAAAGTCACTCTGGTGGCATCAAGCTGGCAGATGGGGGCGTAGTATGGAGGACTCCACATCTGATACTTAACCACTCGTGTCCAAAAGTAATACTCATTACTCCCACCCTGACTGAGGAAAAATAATCAAATGACTCCATCTGGATGTAAGGCATGGGGGGCAGGCGGGAGGCCATTGTGATCCTCGACTGGGAAGCTACTGCCCAGCATGATTCTATGCTGTGCAAAGGGCGCAAGACACCTTAACAACAACAACAATAATACTGGCTTTAATGTCAAGAAACTTTGAAAGACATTACCTCTCTCTGCAACATTCCTGAAAGGTAGGTATTATATTACCCATTTTAAAGATGAGAAAACCGAGATGGAAGAAGTTGAAGTCACTTACCCAAGCTTACACAGGTAGTAGGTGGTAGATCCAGGATCCAGCCCAAGTCTGACTCTACAGCTCCCAGTTGTACTACTCCCAGCTGCCTTCATCAGAGCAAGTCACAGGAGCGACATGCTATTACTTGTGGAAAAAAGAAAACATTATATTTGTCCTATGGTCTGAATTTTTATCCCCTCCAAAGCTCATGTGAAAACTTAATTTCTTTTTTTTCTCTTTTTTTGGGTGGCTGACCAATACAGGGATTAATCCCTTGATCTTGGTGTTATAAGGCCACATTCTAACCAACTGAGCTAACAGGTCAGCACATTAATTTCCAATATAGTATTTGAAAGGCGGGATCTTTAAGAGGTGATTGGATAGTGAGGAGTATGACTTCTTGAATTAATCCATTTATGGAGTTATTAAGAAATAAACCCTTTTCTTTATAAACTACTCCGTTTCAAATATTTTGCTATAAGCAAAAGAAAACGGACTAATACAATGTGGAAGCAGAGAGAAGTCAGTTTAGACAACAATGTGTGTATACATTCCTGTTATCTAAGACGAAAAATTGAATGTTATCTGGGCGAAGACATTGCCTGCTTTGGTTTATGATCTGCTCTTAAAATGAGTAGATTCATTCTTGTTTTACACAGTCACATCAGTTCTGAAGTGTTTTGATGGAAAATGTTCCTGGTGTCCAATTTGGGTGTCAGAAGGGTTTTCTTTGAATAAACCACCATCTTGTGGCGATGAACATGACTTACAGAAGAAAGAATTTGTTTTTTAACCTTTCAGACTCTAAAACATCTCAGTAACCCTTAAAGCTAGAAGTTTTTTGCATTAAAACAAAGCAAAATAAACAAAAAAAGTGCCTCCCTTAGGGCCTGTCTAATTAAAAACAGATGTCTTTGAAAAAGATATCTGACCTTTGGACAAAGCAATCAAATTGACTCCTATTACAAAACATATAAAAAAATGGAAGTTTCATTAAATCAAGCTGTAATAAGCAGGAATGACCCAAGGTGTTCTGTTTGGGGAAAAATTGATGAGATTCCATATTGTCCAAACAGTACACTTTTGAAAGTGAAAGGGGTTGCTATTAATAATTGTATGTGACAACAGGTGTAAGGTGGGGGTGTCCCAGGCAAACTGGGGACATGTGGTTCCCCTAAACTTGTTTCTGAGGTTCAGCCTGGCAAAGATATGAATACAGTTCATGGCAGAGACCACTTGATAAGAAACTTAACCCTTTCAGAAGGAATGAAAAGTGTCTATCAATCAATGTGTTGGCAGGAGGAGTTTAGCATCTCATTTGAATTTCATTTTGGGATCTAAGTTCTAAGGAAAATTTCAAACCATTCAAGAGCTTAAGTAACCACCATCTTGTGACAACAAACATGACTTGTGTGAAAGCTGTCAGAATCAAATAGAGTTGTTTGTGATAAAAAACAAAAAACCTCTAACAAACAGAGCTGGGGAAGGCTATGAAGAGTAGGTTCTCATGCATGAATGCCTGATAACAAAAATTATCACAAACAGTTGTTTGTGATAAAAAACAAAAAACCTCTAACAAACAGAGCTGGGGAAGGCTATGAAGAGAAGGTTCTCATGCATGAATGCCTGATAACAAAAATTATCACAAAGGACTCTGCAAAACCACAACCTTGCACAAAGTCCGTAGCAAACTTACACCAAAATACTTCTGTGAGGACATCTGCCCAGCAACTGTCTGACCTCAGACTGGCATCACCCTTGTTATTGATCACCAGCATTTGACATTGTCAGTTTTTTGGGTTTTTAGCCATTTTAATAAGTATGCAGAAATATCTTATTGTTGTTTTAGTTTGTAATTCCCTCACGACAAATGACACTGAGCATCTTTTCTATATGCCTATTTTCCGTCTGTATATCTTCTAGGCTGAAATGTCTTCAGATTTTTGCCCATTTTTTAATTAGGTTACTTGTTTCCTTATTATTTGGTTTGTAGATTTAGGATACAAGTCCTTTATCAGATATGTGTTTTGCAAGCATTTTTTCCCGTCTGTGGCTTGTCTTATTCTCTAAACAGTCTTTGGCAGTGCACAAGATTTTAATAAAATCCAACTCATCAATTTTTTCTTTCACGGATCACACTTTTGGTGTTGTATCTAAAAAGTCATTACCAAACTCAGGATCACCTTGGTTTTCTTCTAGAAGTTTTATAGTTTTACATTTTATAGACATTTAGGTCTATAGTCCATTTTGAACGAAGTTTTTGAAAGGTGTAAGGTCGGTGTCCAGATTTTTTTTTTTTGCAAATGGACAACCCATTGCTTCAGTACCATTTGTTGAAAAGACTACCCTTTCTCCTTTGGCTTTCCTTCTTTGCCCCTTTGTCAAGGATCAGTTGGCTACATTTATACAGGTCAATTTCTGGGTTGTCTATTGTGTTTCATTACTCTATGTATCCATTCTTTCACTAATATAATGCTATCTTGATTATTTTAGCTTTATAGTAAGTCTTGAAGTTGGGTAGTGTCAGTTCCCTGACTTTGTTCTTTCCTCTTCATTATTGTGTTGGCTATTCTGGGTATATTAACTTTTTATATAAACTCCAGAATCAGTTTGTTGCTATCCATGAAATAGCCTGCTTGCTGGGATTTTGATTGAAATTATGTTTAGTCTATAGATCATGTTGGGAAAAATTGATATCTTAACAATATTCATTCTTTCTATCTATGAATATGGAATATCTCTCCATATATTTAAACCTTTTAGGTTTTTTTCATCAGCTGTTATTAATTTCTACTTTGATTCCATTGTAGTCTGAGAACATACTTTGCATGATCTGTAATCCTCTTAATTTGTTAAGAATTTGTTAAAGAATATTTTATGGCCTGGAATATAGTCTATCTTGGTGAATGTTCCATGTGAGCATGAGAAGAATTTATAGTTGGCTGTTGTTGGGTGAAGTATTTTATAAATGTCAATTACACCAATTTGATTGATGTTGTTCAGTTCAACCATATCCTTGCCCATTTCCTGCCTGCTGGATTTATCAATTACTAAAAAAGTGATGTTGAAATCTTCAGTTATAGTGGGTTTATCTCTTTTTCCTTACAGTTTTAGCGGTTTTTACCTCACGTATTTTGATGCTCTGTTGTTAAGTGCATACACGTTAAGTATTGTTATATTTTCGTAGACAACTGACCACATTCACTATATGCAATGCCCGTTTATCCCGGATACTTTTCTTGTTCCGAAGTCTGCTTTGCCTGGAATTAATATAGCCACTTCAGCTTTCTTTCCATTAGTGTTAGCATGGCATAGCTTTTTCATCCCTTCACTTTTAACACGTTTGTGTCTTTATACTTAAAGTGGGTTCCTTACAGACAACACACAGTTGAGCCTTGGTTGTTTGTTTGCTTATTTGTTTTTTAAGCCACTCTGACAAACTCTGTCTTTTAATTGGTCTAATTAGACTATTCACATTTAAAGTGATTACTGATATCAGAATAATATCTACCATGTTTGTAATTGTTTTGTATTTGTTCCACTTGACTTTTATTCCTTATTTTGGATTTGTAATTTTGTATTATTTACTTTAAAAAGAACCCTTGCGGGCCCGGCTGGTGGCGCACTGGACAGTGCCCCGCTTGGGAGCGCGGCGGCGCTCCCACCGAGGGTTCAGATCCCATGCGGAGACCGGTTCCCGTTCACTGGCTGAGCCCGGTGCGGGCGCAACACCGAGGGTTGCGATCCCGTTGCCTCCCGGTACGGACGCAACACCTAGGGTTGCGATCCCGTTACCGGTCAGTAAAAAAGACAAAAAGGAAAAAAAAAAGTAAAAAATAAAAAATAAAATAAAAAGAACCCTTGCAGACCCTTCAAAACCTGGAGCCACCCCTGCTGGGCACGCATTATGCGGATATATAGTGGTAGAAAAGCTGCACACTGGGCCTGGCAGACGGGGCAGGAGGGATGCAGGGATTCGGGACGCAACTGCTCGGCGCACAGATGGACCGGGTCTTTGCCTGGCTGTGCAAAGCCTCCAGAAACTGACAAACGCGCCAGCCAATGACACGTTCCCATCGTCCAATTCTGACGGCAGGGGGCGGGACGCCCTCTGGCCATTTGCGGGGCTCAGAGACTCTGCTGAGAGATTGCGCGGGGGCCGAGTGGGCGTGGCTCACGTGTCCCTGCGGGCTGGCGGGAGGTGGGTTTCCATGACGACACGCTGGTGTCCGCACAGACTCGTTGGAGCCTCTCCAGGCCCGTAGAAGACCTTGTACCTGTCGGGAGATCGTTCCCAGCGTCTCAGTTTCCCGGTATTACATGGGAACGGTGGGGATAACAGGGTCCCGTGTCCTCTTCCCGATGCCTGGCAGGCTGCGCCGCACCGCGCGCTCTGATCCAGCCTGTGCGCGCGCCTCTTGGCCGATTCCAGGGTGGGGAACCCGCTTCGCAGGTCCCCAGAAAACCACCGGGCGAGCCACGAGCCCGCGGGCCGCAGATTCTGCTCCCCGTCGTGGAGTCTTCATTTTGGATCTGCGTTGATTTGCTGCCACCTAGAAGCACCTTAAGAAAGGGGCGGGGGCTCTGTTTGGTGAAGGCTCCGGGCTTGCTGACCCGCGCAGCGGTTTGTCGCGGGGCTGCGGCCGGGAAGGCCCAAGCCAGCGGTAACCGGGCTTCGTCTTCTTTGCAGAGCCATGGGCAGCAAGAAGAAGGAAATTGCCCTGCAGGTAAGCTTCAAGGGGAGGTAGCTTCCAGCACTTGGTGGGGGTTGGGAGGCGAGAAAGGTGACGTGTGTGGAGGGCTGTATAAAAGTGACACTCTGTTTGCTAGCAGTGTATGACATGTTCCCAAACCTGAGTGTTGTACCCTTCTGTCTTAAAGGAAAAGAACTTATCCTGGACCTCTAGTGATAACGAATTTTTTGTGCACTCATATATATGTACAAACAAAATTGGGTAGAAGCTCTTGATGTTTATAGTGCTTACACAACCATAAAACCCAAACATGCATTAAAATGAAACTACTACAAAACCAAGAAAATATGAATGAACATAATTCAATGTGAGTGTTACATTTTTTGTTGAAACATAATTGGAGCTTGCTCAGAGAATACGATATAGGTTCTTTTAAGTTTTGGCACATGTCTGTAACCGTGCTCTGTGGAGACCTCCTTTTCCCACTATTCTCTTCAAACATTCACTTGTTAACAAATAGTTTGGAGATACATTATGTGCTGGGTATTCATTATACAGAGTGCCCTTCTTCATCTGCATCTAGAGCAAGTGAATCTGTAAGCCAGCATTGGCTCTTTTCTTCTTGGTCCTGAACGATAAGTAGTGGTTGGTTCTTAAGTTGGTGGCATGGGCCCTGGAAGTGGGAGGGAGTATTTAGTCATAGGAAGATCTTCTGGATGATCTGTAATGTGGGTACATTTTAAAACTAACTTTAAAATGTCTCATAGTCAACTGGACCCAATAGGAGACATGCTCAGGCCTAGACACCTCCTGAAGAGCAGCTTTAGAGGTTTTGAGACACCTGGTTTCTCTCATTGTCTTCAGGGGGACCAGCAGTTTACATGTGAATTTCAAAAGCCTAGTGATTTAAAAAAGAGGAAAAGGGAAAGTGGCATCAGTCTAACGATAGTCCACACTGGGGGTGGGAGGTTGGGGTGAGGGAGAGCTTTGGACTGAAGTCAGAAGACCTGATGCAGTTCTGGAGCTTTCTCTTAGCCTACTCTGTGACTTGAATACATCACATAACCTGTCTGGGTTATAGCTTGCCTCTCTGTGAAATAAGGATGTTGAGCAAAGTATCCCTGAAGGTCTTCCAGCCTTGATATGATAGGGCTCTAGAGTTGGGAAATGTTTCATATTTGAGTTTTTTTTTTTTTTAATTTACAAAGAAAATGAAATTTATTGCTTACAGTTTCTGAGGCTGAGAGATCTAAAGTCCGTTTGGTGGTGGCGACAGTGACCCAGGTGTCTCACCTTGCAAGATGGTGCAAGTAGAGAGAGCAGAG
>NW_007731102.1:157353-170233 GCF_000696425.1 Galeopterus variegatus | reverse complement strand
TATGTTGCCTAAAGCCTGGCATATGAAGCTTTTCTCCTCCCCTTTTTTTGGTTTCTTCCAGAAACAGTGCATGTGATGTGTGGCTTTGCATCTGTGTTAGTCCACTTCTGTTGCTTATAACAAAATACACAGAACTGGATATTTTGTAAAGGAAATGAAATTTATTGCTTACAGTTTCTGAGGCTGGGAAGTCTAATATCCAGAGAACATAGCTGGTGAAGGTTTTGGTGGTGGTGACAATGACGGCAGAGTATCATATTGCAAAAATGGCAGAGCAGAGAGACTCTTCTTTAAAGTCCTCAGAACCACAACTCTGACCACCATTTTTAATCCATTTGCTATGGTGTCGTCCTACAGTCTAATCACCTCATCAAGGCTCCACCTTTTGATTACCATAATAGGATTTCCCATCCTCTTAATAGTCATAGTGGGGGCAAATTTTCTAATACACAGAACTTGGAGGACACAATTCAAGCTTCAGTGAGTTTGGGGTGGGAGACATAATTCAGTCCACTGCAGCATCTAACCATGCTCTTCAATTGGTGTGTGCTCCAAAGCTTACTTCTTCTCACTCCCTGATTCCACGCTGTGATTCCATAGAAAAAGGAGGCAGTTGTTAGAGAAGAAAGTGTAAGTTTGACCGTGATGTCTAGTCCATAGGCCTTGCACTCTTCTTGGTAGAGTCTTAGACTCTAGATCTTTTCTTTTTTTACCCCCAGATACTTAGTATAAAATGGTAAAACAGTCAGTTGTAATTGAAAAAGCATTTCAGTATTTGTCCTACAATTGCTAGCAACTATTCTCTTATTTTAATTATTATTTTTTCTTTTTACTGTAATATGTTATTTTAAAGCTGATAGTTATTAAATGTAATTAATTTTTCCATTCTTATCAGTGGACTCTTTTGGTCTTCTTGCTAGTTTGTCAGATACATTCAACATTTATCTCTCCTTTTAGAAGTGCTATAGAAACTGCATCTGGGAAATTTACACTTAGGTGCATTTGAATGTGTTATGCTTGAGTGCCAAAATGTATTTGCATCTATTCAAGTACTCAGAAAGAGGGAACAGGTCTATGGAGAGGAGCTCAGCAGCCTTTGATAAAATGTTCCTCTGTTGGAGGGCTGCTGGGAGTTGTTCAGTGACAAATTAAAAAATAATTTTAGTGGAACTAGAAAGGAAAATAGATGTTCTTGTGGTTTAGCTAAGGTATCTAGTTAACAGAGGAGACCTTTTACATGTCACAAAAAGCCAGCAGATACCGGTGTCTGTTCCCCCACTGACTGACCTGCCCCTGCCCCTAGGCACTCATCAAATGAGACCTACAAATCTGACACATATCACTTGTATATGGGCTGATTCAACAGATATTTTTGAATGTCAAAGCCCTAACTATTCCTAAAAGAATGTTTTCAAAGCTAGTGGTTCTCAAAGTGTGTCCCCAGATCAGTAACATTAGACTGACCTGGGAGCTTACAAGAAATGCAGACTCCTAGGCCCCATCCTAGACCAACTGAATCAAAAATCTAGGCCTGAGGCCCAGCAGTCTGTTTTGGGTTGTTTTTGTTTTTATGGTTTTTTTTTTTTTTTTTCTTTTGTGTCTGTAAGTGATTCTGATGCATGCTTGAGTGTGAGAACAGTGGACCAAAGCTAATCATACTGAAGTCAGTTTCTTGCTGCCCGAGACTTTGGTGGTACACGAGACAACCACTTGTCAATCTCTTTAACCCCCTTCTTATCTTGTTTCACTCATCACATCTATTTTTCATGACCTCTGTGCTTCTTTTTAAACTCATTTTCAGCTTCACATCCCATAAGGTAGCTTTACAATGTGTCTTGGCATGGATTTCTCAGGATTTACCTGCTTAGGGTTTGCTGAGCTTCTCGAATCTGTAGGCTTATGGCTTTCTCCAGATGTGGGAAGTTTGCAGCCATTATTTGTTAAAAAAATTTTTTTTTCCTGTACTCTTTCTTTTCTTGTTCTGGGACTCCAGTTACTTGAAAGTTAGATATTTTAGTATTATCCCCACAGGTCCCTGAGGCTCTGTGTATTTATTTATTTATTTTTTGGTGAACTTTTTTCTCTTTGCTTTTCAGATTGGATAATTTCAATTGATATGTCTTCAAGTTCACTGACTTTTTCTCCCTCATCTCCATTCTACTTTTGAGTCTATCTGGTGACTTTCTTATTTTGGTTATTGTATTTTTCTGTTGTAATATTTGATTCTTCTTTATATCTTTTATCTCTTTATCGAGACCTTTTGTCTTTCCATTTGTTTCAAGAGTATTGAAACATTTATTAGAGCATTTTATACCTGATTTAAAATCTCTATCAACTATTTCCAACACATTCATCATCTCAGCTCATGCCAAGACATGGCTAACACATCTGTTGCTTGTTTTTTGCCACATCAGGTGAGATTTTCCTGGTTCTTCCTGTGTTGAGTAATAGTATTGGGTTGTATCCTGACGTTTTGAGTATTGTGTTATGAGATTCTGGGTCTTGTTTAGATCCTATGGGAAATACTGATACTTTTTGTTTTTGCTGGCAATTTACCTGGTTGGCCTCAGGCCATAGTTACAGTCAGCCTTTCTGGGTTGTGGCTCCAGTTCTAAAGCTGGTTCAGTTTTCAGAGCCTTTGTAGTGCTATTCCAACAGTAGTGGGTATACCACCCACAGGCCAGTCTGGGACCTGAAAAGTGGTGTCCCTCTTAATTCAGTTCTCAAAGTCCTAGTGTGCTGTTGAGGAGCAGATCCATGTGTGGGCAGGTCAAGGTGAGCCCAGGGGTTCATAAACAACTCTATGAGGTCGCTTTCCTGAACATTTCCTTCTTCACCATCTCCAGGTACTTTCCAGTTCCCTTGCTTCTTCTTTTTTCTTTCCTCCAGCTGCAGATCTGGAGCTTTATTTATCCCACTCTAGTATGTACTTCCTGCATCTGCACCCATGTCTGTGTCGTCCTACAGTCTAATCACCTCATCAAGGCTCCACCTTTTGATTACCATAATAGGATTTCCCATCCTCTTAATAGTCATAGTGGGGGCAAATTTTCTAATACACAGAACTTGGAGGACACAATTCAAGCTTCAGTGAGTTTGGGGTGGGAGACATAATTCAGTCCACTGCAGCATCTAACCATGCTCTTCAATTGGTGTGTGCTCCAAAGCTTACTTCTTCTCACTCCCTGATTCCACGCTGTGATTCCATAGAAAAAGGAGGCAGTTGTTAGAGAAGAAAGTGTAAGTTTGACCGTGATGTCTAGTCCATAGGCCTTGCACTCTTCTTGGTAGAGTCTTAGACTCTAGATCTTTTCTTTTTTTACCCCCAGATACTTAGTATAAAATGGTAAAACAGTCAGTTGTAATTGAAAAAGCATTTCAGTATTTGTCCTACAATTGCTAGCAACTATTCTCTTATTTTAATTATTATTTTTTCTTTTTACTGTAATATGTTATTTTAAAGCTGATAGTTATTAAATGTAATTAATTTTTCCATTCTTATCAGTGGACTCTTTTGGTCTTCTTGCTAGTTTGTCAGATACATTCAACATTTATCTCTCCTTTTAGAAGTGCTATAGAAACTGCATCTGGGAAATTTACACTTAGGTGCATTTGAATGTGTTATGCTTGAGTGCCAAAATGTATTTGCATCTATTCAAGTACTCAGAAAGAGGGAACAGGTCTGTGGAGAGGAGCTCAGCAGCCTTTGATAAAATGTTCCTCTGTTGGAGGGCTGCTGGGAGTTGTTCAGTGACAAATTAAAAAATAATTTTAGTGGAACTAGAAAGGAAAATAGATGTTCTTGTGGTTTAGCTAAGGTATCTAGTTAACAGAGGAGACCTTTTACATGTCACAAAAAGCCAGCAGATACCGGTGTCTGTTCCCCCACTGACTGACCTGCCCCTGCCCCTAGGCACTCATCAAATGAGACCTACAAATCTGACACATATCACTTGTTTATGGGTTGATTCAACAGATAATTTTGAATGTCAAAGCCCTAACTATTCCTAAAAGAATGTTTTCAAAGCTAGTGGTTCTCAAAGTGTGTCCCCAGATCAGTAACATTAGACTGACCTGGGAGCTTACAAGAAATGCAGACTCCTAGGCCCCATCCTAGACCAACTGAATCAAAAATCTAGGCCTGAGGCCCAGCAGTCTGTTTTGGGTTGTTTTTGTTTTTATGGTTTTTTTTTTTTTTTTTCTTTTGTGTCTGTAAGTGATTCTGATGCATGCTTGAGTGTGAGAACAGTGGACCAAAGCTAATCATACTGAAGTCAGTTTCTTGCTGCCCGAGACTTTGGTGGTACACGAGACAACCACTTGTCAATCTCTTTAACCCCCTTCTTATCTTGTTTCACTCATCACATCTATTTTTCATGACCTCTGTGCTTCTTTTTAAACTCATTTTCAGCTTCACATCCCATAAGGTAGCTTTACAATGTGTCTTGGCATGGATTTCTCAGGATTTACCTGCTTAGGGTTTGCTGAGCTTCTCGAATCTGTAGGCTTATGGCTTTCTCCAGATGTGGGAAGTTTGCAGCCATTATTTGTTAAAAAAATTTTTTTTTCCTGTACTCTTTCTTTTCTTGTTCTGGGACTCCAGTTACTTGAAAGTTAGATATTTTAGTATTATCCCCACAGGTCCCTGAGGCTCTGTGTATTTATTTATTTATTTTTTGGTGAACTTTTTTCTCTTTGCTTTTCAGATTGGATAATTTCAATTGATATGTCTTCAAGTTCACTGACTTTTTCTCCCTCATCTCCATTCTACTTTTGAGTCTATCTGGTGACTTTCTTATTTTGGTTATTGTATTTTTCTGTTGTAATATTTGATTCTTCTTTATATCTTTTATCTCTTTATCGAGACCTTTTGTCTTTCCATTTGTTTCAAGAGTATTGAAACATTTATTAGAGCATTTTATACCTGATTTAAAATCTCTATCAACTATTTCCAACACATTCATCATCTCAGCTCATGCCAAGACATGGCTAACACATCTGTTGCTTGTTTTTTGCCACATCAGGTGAGATTTTCCTGGTTCTTCCTGTGTTGAGTAATAGTATTGGGTTGTATCCTGACGTTTTGAGTATTGTGTTATGAGATTCTGGGTCTTGTTTAGATCCTATGGGAAATACTGATACTTTTTGTTTTTGCTGGCAATTTACCTGGTTGGCCTCAGGCCATAGTTACAGTCAACCTTTCTGGGTTGTGGCTCCAGTTCTCAAAGCTGGTTCAGTTTTCAGAGCCTTTGTAGTGCTATTCTAATAGCAGTGGGTATACCACCCACAGGCCAGTCTGGGACCTGAAAAGTGGTGTCCCTCTTAATTCAGTTCTCAAAGTCCTAGTGTGCTGTTGAGGAGCAGATCCATGTGTGGGCAGGTCAAGGTGAGCCCAGGGGTTCATAAACAACTCTATGAGGTTGCTTTCCTGAACATTTCCTTCTTCACCATCTCCAGGTACTTTCCAGTTCCCTTGCTTCTTCTTTTTTCTTTCCTCCAGCTGCAGATCTGGAGCTTTATTTATCCCACTCTAGTATGTACTTCCTGCATCTGCACCCATGTCTGGGGAAAGCAGTGAGAGGACAGAGAGAGAGGAACAACAAAGCAGCGGGGGTGGGGTGGGGGTCTGCCCCATCCTCCTGGGGACCACAGCTCCTCTGGTTGTAGACATGTTTTCTTCCTCATGGGCTCCCCACTCCTGCCATTGTTGCTGCCAGGGGACCCTCTGCTCCCTTGTCAAACCTGAACTAGAGGGCTTCTCCTGGAGTTCTCTCTTTTGCACTGATATTCACTGTTGGGTTTCCTCCGAGACCAACCCAGGAAAGACTGGGAGAAAAATGTTGTAAATTCCCACAGTGCTGGAGAGATGTTGGTCTTCTTCAATCCACCTCTACTGTTTACTTTCCAGGGCCCTCACAGCTGCACTTGTGGGAGAGACAGGTGGAGCGTGCCCGTTCCATCTTAAGCAGAACCAGAACTCCTCCCAGAGGGTGGCTTAAATGGCTGAAAAGGGAGAAATTTGCCCGGAGCTGAATTCTGAAGTGAAAGAATGTATTTGTCATAATGGCATATGGTGAAAAAATGACTTAGACACACTTTAACCAAAGTGTTTCAGGAAGAAATGTCTGAAGACTAGAAAGGGGTGGGGTGAGAGGTGGGAGTAGTGGGAGACCAAGCCTGGTGAGCCAGAGGCAGGCCTGTAGGGCCACTCACCTAGGCACATATGCAAAAGTTTCTTTGGGCATAAGACTAGCACATCTTGAAATTTTACAAAACTCCACACTCAGCACACAGTTGGGAAAATAATTCTTGATGGATTATTTGGCTGGAAACCTCAATAGCAGAGATTGAAAATCCATTTTCTTTCTTCTCCACAGTCCCAGAATCTAAGTTTGCAATTTCTACTTTACCAAGAGTAAATAGGGATTGAAGTGATTTGTCTAATGCAGGAAATTGTAAATCCATATTTGAACCATAAACATTGAAAAGGAAGGGACCAGGCCTATGTGACTTTTTGGTAAGGTGACATGTGTATTTATTCCCTTCACAAGTACTAACTGATCTGATGGCATGCTTTGATGCTGATGCCCACCCCCTTTGATGCAGAGTGCCTGTCATTCATTCCCAACCAAGCCGTGTCTCCTGTTTGAATTACTTTAGTATTTACATGAAGTTTTGTTATCTACCACAAGCACCATGTCAGATCTTAATCTTCCTCATCTAGCTGCCCAAAGCCATTTTTGGGATTGAAAAAAATTACTATAACTTAAGTGTCTTAACCAATAAAGTCAATGTCACAAGAGTCGAGGTCCTGGAACATATTACTTAATCTGTTCTTAAATATTGATATGTTATTGGAAATTAGATTTTATCAGGATCCCCAAATGGTGCCATCATCATAACTTATTTTAATATAAATGTTTTATACGTTTTAAATCAGACAGTTATTACACACAAGCAAGTTTCTTTTTGCTTGAATCAGGTAACGAAACGAGAGCTTCACGTGCCTGCCCTCAGCCGACCTCTCATTGAGGCCATTTCAGAAAATCGTACGTTCCCCGACAGTTTGGCTTCTCCAGCCGTCGCAGCTAAAATGAAAGCCTGTCTTTCACTGAGCATGCTTTAGCCGTCCAGTAGATCCTGTCTGTGTGTGTGTGTATGGAGGGGGGTGAGGCTTTGTAAAGTAATTAAAATGTGGAACGAGGAGCCCTGAAGCGTTGTGACAAAGGCCTCCCCTTGTCATTGCCACAGCGGCCTCGGAGCTCATGTGATGAGGGACCGTGCACTTTGGGGACCACAACTGTCTAATATGTTTGTGTCAGTTATAACCCAGAATGAAGTCATCTGTACATCACCACCTGAGAAATATTCATATGGCAACATTTAGTAGGAAAACAACTAATTTACCTGTGCAGTAGCAGAATTAAAAAATCTCATAAAATTTGAGGAGGAGGGTCAGTAATGGTGATAATAATGATTATTGTTCCTATTCTCCTTAGAAATCATTAGAAATGTTTACATGATTATTTTTTCAGCTTACTTGAAATATTAAAATAGAAAATGTCAGGTGAAATCAGCATTTAGTGGTTTCTCATTCATAAAGATCTAAATGAAGCTTTTAAATTTTTTTTTAACACGTCTTTCTCTACCCTTTTACAATGTCATTTCCTTTCCTTCCCTTTTTAAGACCATCTGGGATTTGTCTATCTTCAGGTATTTAACAAGTTCTGAAGTAATCTCAAAGAAGCCATCATATATTTCAAAGCTGAGACATGTTCTCAAAATTACAGATTAAGTGCATCACAAAAAGTCCATCTGCTGCAATTAATCACATTTACCTCAGATCAAGGAGTAGTTCATAGTTAAAATGAGTTTAAGATGTGGCAGGAACCTTAGAAATTACCCAGTTTGATGACGTGGTGAAGCAACTGAGTTCTGGAGAGGTTAAGCAGTGACTTGTCATCAGCCACGCTTAGACTTCTGGGCAGGACGCCTGCACTGGGTCTCATCCAGAAACTCGACACCTTACCCAGTTTGATGACGTGGTGAAGCAACTGAGTTCTGGAGAGGTTAAGCAGTGACTTGTCCTCAGCCACGCTTAGACTTCTGGGCAGGACGCCTGCACTGGGTCTCATCCAGAAACTCGACACTGTCAACTGTTCTCACTCAATCATTCAGATGTCTGCTCCCGTTTTTCCCTCAGCTCTCTTATTGCTTCCTAAGTATCTTCATGAGTTTCCTTTTAACAGAAACAGGACAAAATGTCCCGCAGGACCCATCACACCCCGTTGGCTACTACCACCTCTGTTTTCCTCTTCATTCATAGGATTCTTGAACAAGTGCAGTGCACTCAGACCTACATTTCGTTACCTCTCACTCCCCAGCCTCTAAGACAGCTCTCACTAAGGCTACCTGTGACCTCCATGCCACCACACCCAGGGGTGTTTTCTAGTCTTTTCATCTTAATTGATCTTCCAGAAGCATTCTGCATCGCTGACCATTCCCTCTCTTGGCTTCTGAGGGTTTCCTTCTCCCTTTCTGATTGCCCCTTCTCTGTTCTTTTGCAGGTTCATCCTCCTCTACTTGGCCATTTAAAGCTGGCGTTCCTCAAGGTGCCCAGTCTTAGGTCCTCTTCTTTCCTACCTCTCTGTTCTCTCCTTGGGTGCAGGTTCACACCTGCAGCTTTATTTATTAGAGATGACTCACAAATATATACAGAGAGATTTTATACACACACCCACACACATGCATACATACATATATACATACACACGTCTCTCTCTATATACATATACATCTTACCTAATATCTGTGTGTGTGTGTATATATGCACACATATATGTATATATACATGTTTATGTGCACACACACACGTAACAGATGTTACGTAAGTAAGTAGCTTCGTAGGTGGATAGATTGGTATCTCAGGCTTTTCTTTTAGAGCATCAGACTCGTATTTTCATTTGTTAAAGACATTTTAAATTTATTGTGTCTAAAACCAAACTCATGATTTCTCCCCCACCCAGTCTTAGTCTTTTTCCAGTGTTCTCAATCCGTTAATGGCTCTCCATCCAACTAGTTATGCAGTCCCAAACCCAGGAGCCATCTTCCTAACACCTCTTCTCCTCCCTATATCTGGCCCATCATTGAATCTTATTTTGATCTCCAGAATGTCTTCCAGATTTCTTTATTTCCCTCCTTCACTACCTGTCCCCCCCAGTCCTGAGTCACCATCATCTTTGACCTGGACCACTGCTGTAGCCTCCTAGCTTGTCTGTCCACATCTACCCTCCCACCCTTTGGTTCATTCTTCAGTCAGTCACAAGAATGGTCTGTCTGAAACTTAAATCTAATCATGTGCTGCTGTACAAAGCTCCGCAGTGTCTTCCTATTGCAACTGGAGAGAGCACTAGATGCTTTGCTATATCCTGAAAGACTGGAGGTGGCCCACTCCCTCCATTCCTCTCAAGGCTGTCTTGTGCAGTGCTCTACCTTATTCCCTCTGCCACAGCCACATGGGTGTCTTCTAGCCACTCATCATCATCATCATCATTGCATTTTCCTGCCACAGGACCTTTACCCATGCCACCTCCCTCAACTCATCCTCAGAAGTTGTCATAAGTACTGCCTTCCTCAGGGAATCCTTTCCTAACTTCTCCTACAGTAAATCACCTTCTTTTTTGCTCTTCAAGCCATGGGCACAGTTTCTCTCCTTCAGCTGCAACTTGGCATTTGTTTGTGGGATTATTTGATTATTTGCCCCTCTCCTACTTTTTTTAAGCTCCATAAGGGCAAAGCGTATGTCTGACTTGTTTAACTCTGTATCCCCAAATGTTTATAACAGTGACTAGTATAAAGTGTTCATTAAATATTTGCTGAATGAAGGAATAAACACCAGCATCATGTAAGAATGAAACACATTTTTTTAATTCAGTAGGATTGTTGAATAAAGTTGCACAGGAGAGGAAAGGGAAGGAAATCAGCTTTAATGGAGCTCCTTTTACATGCCAGGCAGTTAACATACATTATTTAGATGGAACAGTGAATTGTCATGGACAGTTTGTTTTCTTTTATAACTCCTTAAAGGGTCTTTTATGTGTATTTCATGCAAATAACCTGGGTGGCAAGATTATTTTCAATGATTTAGTACGATTTGAAATATGTCTCTGAAATATTATTCTGTTTTTTTCATTAACATATTTTAGCAATTTTCTACTTGCAAGGCTAGGCCTTTGATTAACAGGGGGAAAAAAGGACTGGATTAGATGTAATTAACACCTGGAATGCTATTACCCTATTAATCTCTAATGTTACTAAGAGCATTAAATATACGTACATCTTAGACATGGCTGCTTAACTTCTGACTTTCTGTGTGGCACACAGCTCTGAGTCCTAGGCTAAAAGGCAAAGGAAACACCTTTCTTAATAATGGTAATGGTGCTTTTCCATAATTGGGAAAAATACAAATGCAATTTTATGTGAGAGGGATAAGCAGATTGTAGAGTGGACAATATTCACTGTTGCCCTTCTAGGTCTCATAAAACTATCAACTATCTTCTCCTCCTCTTCATATTGACTCCATTTCTGCTAAATAATGATCTAATTGGGAAAAATACAAATGCAATTTTATGTGAGAGGGATAAGCAGATTGTAGAGTGGACAGTATTCACTGTTGCCCTTCTAGGTCTCATAAAACTATCAACTATCTTCTCCTCCTCTTCATATTGACTCCATTTCTGCTAAATAATGATCAACACTTAAAGCAAACCCTTCAATTGCTCCCTGTGGTTATGATCTAAACCAGTTAGGTTTTAACCATATTGAATTTGAGCAAAGAGCCATGAAAATCGATTACATTGTATAATGATAAATAAAAATAAATTAAAAAAAAAAAGAATTTGAATATTGAAAGAAAAATTTTTTAAAAATTTATTTTTGAAAGAAAAATGAAAACAAAAACAAAAACAAAAAATCCTCTGTTGCAGATGGCAGGGATTAACAAAAGACTCCAGGACAGATGTTGCTTATAACACTGTTTGCCCTTGGGAATATCTTATTTATTTATTTATTTATTTTTTGCCTTAATTTATTTTTCCCTGCTAACTATTAGATCAACCATGCTTTAATAAAAGAGGATTTCCCCCTTGTTTTATCTAGCATACGTGAATGTCTCAGGGAGGCCCTCTCTACATATAAAAGCCAGCAGACTGCTAAGATGCCTCCCCCCAGCACCCCAGCCTTCTGTGGTCCTTTGATGAGAGAAGGTGAGGACAGTGACGTCACCAGACACTAAGGGCTTCAGCTCCTATTGTTTTTAGTTTCCCAGAGTCTTGCTTTTATGTGTTCATCTAGTTCTTATCTCTAACATAATTATTTAGTGCATGAAATGCTGTAGATACCTATGAAATATTTTTTAAACAATGAAAATCTCTTGCTAAAAAATTGCAGCAAGAATTTTTATGTTCTTCTTTGTACCCATTCCAAGTCTTCAGAGACTTTTCTATTATGAAGGGGTTTTTTTTCCCTTGTCTTTTTAAGTTATAGAAACCCTTCCTGCTATAGTTATAACCTGTTTCCTCTTTCCTGCTGACTTCCTTACTTTTAAAGTTCCTCTATAATTTAAGTATAAGCTCAGATTGACTAGAAAAAGTCCCTTACTTCTTTGTTGACTTCCTTGGGCCTCAGCCTCTTTGCTGCATAAAGTGGAGTTCATGTGTCTGTTTGTAGATAAATAAATATGTTACAGAGATGAGATAATAATGTAGACCATAGATCTTCATAATAAGCAAATGTATAAAAATAATCATAGTAAAATTCATTTAAACAAGCAATGTATGAAATGCTGCAGATGGTTGCTTTTCTGAACTAAAAGTTGTAATACAGTGCAATAAGCAAGATAGGGGGACACAGGAAAGACCCTAACACAGCCTGCGGGGTGCAGTGGTCTCCCCATGGCTTCCCAGGAGCAACACTGAGTCTTGGAGATGGTGGGGATAAGACAGGGGTCAGTAGGCGGAGGTCAAGAAGGGAGGATGGATGCCCCTGGGCAGTGGCCACAGAGTAAACATCATGGGGACATCCACCAGCAGGAGCAGAGACTGTACCCCTCAGCGAAGGAGGAGAGGAAGACAGCAAAGTGGACCAAGAAGAGCCGACAAGCTCTGGAGTTTGCACTCTATGGAAACCACAGGGAGCTCTGGGCCCACCGGAGTGGCCAGATTGGCTTCTAGGAAGATCCATTTGGCAGCAGGATTGCAGGTGGGTTGTGGGGGGAGCATTTAGGCAGTGATTACTATGATCTGGCAAGAACAGATGAGGGCCTAAACTGTGTAACTGATAGCAGGGCTGGAAAAGAGGGAGGCAAGAAAAATGTTTAGAAAGCACAATAGACAACTAGCTAGTTAGACAGGGAATAAAGAAATTTACAAGGGTAAGGTCATCAAGATGGCAGAACAGACGATTCCCAGCACCTCACCCTCCCATGAGTAACCAATTCACAACTACTGAAAAGCAAATACTGACAATCTGGAACCGCTAGAGCTGGGGGAGGAGGAGGAGAGGCCCACAGAGTTCACCAAGGTGTAAGAGGCAATGGTGAGAGGGTGCAGGATGGCACCTATTGTTCTGAGCCAGCCTGCTAGGGAGGCAGGGACTAGCTGGTACACATGGATCAAAGCTGGAAAAAGCCGCAGCAATACCCTTCCCATAAACCTGCTTGGAGTCTGCAGGGGAGAGGAGGGCTTCAGAGCGTAGTAGCCCACAGGCCATAAAAACCACCAGCAGGATTCTCCCCTGGGCTGCATAGGAGCAGACAGCAGCAACTGACTGGAGAGAAGAGACTGGTGAGTTATCACAAGGAACAGGTACACACAGTGTCCCC
>NW_007731102.1:138490-156353 GCF_000696425.1 Galeopterus variegatus | reverse complement strand
GATAAACAGGAAGAACATTGAAGTTTTCCATGGGATTGAAGTCCTTTTTTCTCCCCAAACACAAGAGACTATGTAATTCCCTTAAAAGTGATGCCATTTATTGTTGTTTGTTTTTAAGTTCAAATAGTTTTTCTCAGTGTTTATAAAACATGGGTCAGAATGTACCAGTTTTTATCCTTAAAAATTCTCAATGACTTTCCATGGTCTAAAAAATAAAGTTCTACCCCTGTCATGTCACTTGGGCTCTCCATGTGTTTGCATTCCAGGCACAGCCATTTCAGGTATTGTTTTTATTGCTCAGACACACTTGGACTAGTTCATGACTTTGGAGATTTCCCTTTGCTAGTTCCAGAGCCTGGGATGCGTTTGTGTTGCTGCCTATTCATCCTCAGAGGCATAGTACAATCTCTCTTCTGGAAGCTGTTTCCAACTTTCCTTCCCATAATAATAATAATAATAAAAAAAAAGATGTCCCTTCATCACCAATCCATTTCTGTCATCCTTATTTTGTTCTTTGTAGTGTTTGTTCACTTATCTGCAAATCCTTTTGAGTACCTTCTGTGAATCAGGCATGATTCTAGGACAGGGACTCAGTCACCAATAACACTGACAAGGTCAATTTACCTGCTAGATGGAGGAGAAAAACAATCAACAGACAACTTACCCAGAAAGTGGGATGGAATGAAATAGAACAGGACAGGGACTCAGTCACCAATAACACTGACAAGGTCAATTTACCTGCTAGATGGAGGAGAGAAGCAATCAACAGACAACTTACCCAGAAAGTGGGATGGAATGAAATAGAATGTCTTAGGGCATCGCTTGATGGAGTGGTCAGGGAATGCTTTCAGAGGAGAGGGTCTGAGACTTCAGTGGAAAGAAGATGACACTCTTAAAACAGGCAGAGGGAGAAGGAAGAGTGTTCCAGGCACAGGGAAAGCAAGTGCAGTGGCTTCAGAATGAGAAGTGGATTGGGCAGAGCAGAGGAAATTCAGTAAACAAGAAGAAGAGTGCTGCAGCGTGATGGTGGGGGACGGTCAAGCCAGCTAATGTAGGATAGGGCCTGCGGGCCTGTGGAGGGAGTTGACTGCTTTCCAAGAGCACTGGCAAACCACTAGAGGTTTTAAGCAGGCGAGTAACTCGAAGGTGTACTTACTTCAAATATTAGAACATATGTTGTTTGGAGAGCGTGGCATAGAAGCAGGAGACCATTTAGAAAGCTATTTCCTTAGTCCAAGTGAACGATAACAGTGGCTTGGATCTGGGTTTTAGCCTTTTCATAGAGATGGAGCAAGGTGAAATCAAGGAATCCAGTTGATCTTCAGGTTTCAGGTTTAAACAACTGGAGCAGATAACCCTTTCCTGAGAGGGGGGGAGACAGGGAGGACCTGCTTGGGCTGGCAGTTGGATAAGAATTCTGCTTGTATGCATGTCTTTCCTATTAGATCAGTAGCTTTTTGAGGTCAGAGGCCTTGTCTTATTCATTTCTATGTTTTAAAATGTCACTCTCATAACAAAAATTTAGCAACCATATTAAGAATGAAATTTTAGTAAGACATATGGGTCATTTGGGAAAAGTTTTTTTTATCAATTTCTCTGGGCAAGGATGTTCCAAATATTGGAACAAGCCATGTTATGCACAGGAATGCATTTTTGTGGTATAAGTCAAGTCCAAGATGACACTGCGGTTATTTGCATAATCTCAAGGTCATATTCAGGATCCTCAAGCAAAAGGTGGGAAGACGGCTTCATGATGAAATGGAGAATTAGGCCAAGGCCATCAGAGAATTCAAGTGAGATATAGTCTGTGTAAGACTGAGTTAGGGCTGGTCAAGATGGTTCTGGGTGCATGTGTTATTACCCTTATGCAGCCTGTTCACCTGGCTTCAGTTAACAGACACATTTGTCTCTGCTACCCCTGCAATACTTGTTGATACAAATTCAAATACAAATTATTTAATACTTCATTGTACCTTCCTTCTCCATGGCTTCCAGCCCCCCTCAACCAGCCACCTGCTGTAGAGCATGATTACCCAGGAATTAAAACATAATTGGAGAAAAATTGCCTACTCTGATTTATGGGAAGCAGATACCTTGTTGTGAAGTTGTCTGTTCCAGCAGAATTAAAGCTATAGTCATGCTGTTTATACCTTTATTGGAGAAAAATTGCCTACTCTGATTTATGGGAAGCAGATACCTTGTTGTGAAGTTGTCTGCTCCAGCAGAATTAAAGCTATAGTCATGCTGTTTATACCTTTTTTTTTTTTGATGTTACAGGTATAAATACCTTCAGCCTAAAATAAGCACCATGTGATAAACAGGAAGAACATTGAAGAAGTATATTTAATACTTAGGCCCTAGCTAAATAGTGGTTTAAATCTAGATAATAAGCTGCTTGGACACAAGAGCATGCTAGTTTCTCAAGACGAAAACATAGGACTGAGGTTCTTCAACAGATCAATGTGTATTTATTGAGGGTCTGCTATGTGCGGACAGTGCGCATGTGTCAGACGCAGTGCTTTCTGTGTCTGGGAACACGGACATGTGCAGGTGAGCACATTTTAGAATGAAGACAGCTCAGTGTGCTCTTAGGGCAGGGAGTGGTGGTTAGGAAGCCTGTTCTCTGGGAGGTCCCATGGGAAGGGAATTTAGGTGCCTAGGAAGAGATTTTCTTCCGGGTGCCATGACCCTTTGTGTAGTCGTACAGTAATGTACTGGGTGACTTAGAAAACCAGAGGCTGTTTGGCTTTTGGTAGGAATCTTCACTGACATCGAGGACACCTCCAGCCAGTATCATGGAATCTGTATGGTAAGCCTAATTCACAAGAACCCTCTTGTTCTTAAAGTTAATGGAGGCCAGGTATTTTTTCCTGTCATAACATCTTCCCCACTTTCTATCCAGTTTAGCTTACTCTCAATACCATAGTAGCACACAGCCTGTCATAAATAGCTACAGCCCATGGCAAGAGGAATGTGTGGTGGTTGCAAAGATCCTTAAATATAAGACACTCCGAAGCCTGTGCTCTGGTGCATTCTCCTTCATGGCTGAGGCGTAAAGACGTTACAAGTCTTTAATGATGCCTTGCTTGGAGAACAAAGGGGGAGAGCGATAACTGAAGACTTGGCCCTGGACACCCACCTTTCAGGGACTTACACTTGCTGCCCTCAGTTCTTCGCAAATGAACTGGGTTCTGTGCTGGACCCTGAGGTGTTTGCAAGTAGGAGAGGCAGACTGAAGAGCAGATATTCTGGGAGGGGAAAGTGCCTGGGCAGACCAGATACACGTGGGAAAGAGAGTCATGCTGAGGGTTCGGATGAGAGCAGAGGAACCCGCAGGGCGAGGCCTGGCTGGGGCCAGTTTGGGACCACCAGGCACCGGGATTCTCAGGCTGCTTTGGTAAATGCACAGAGCTGTTCTTTGGGGAGATGGGCTCTTGTGTTTGTTTCTCAGGCATGTACATAATACTGTGTATGTGTAACATTTATGTAAGTTCTGATTAGCTTGTTTTTAAAGCATGTTTAGAATTTATGATTATGGTTGAAACGCATGGCCTAAAACACCACAGAGAATTATTTTCTGTATACTCATAAATTTGGTAACTGATTTCTTTACACTTATTTTTTAGTTCTGGTAAAATACACTTAATATAAAATTTATCATGTTAACCCTTTTTAAGTGTACAGTTCAGTAGTGTTAAGTGCATTGGTGTTATTGTGCAACCAGTCTCCAGAGTGCTTTTCTTCTTGCAAAACTGAAACTCTGCACCCATTAAATAATAACTTCCCATTTCCTCCTTCTCATGGCTCCTGCCAACCACCACTGTACCTTTTGTCTCCATGAATTTTACTACTTTAGGTACCTCAGAGAGGTGGAGTCATACAGTATTTGTCCTTTGGTGAATGGCTTATTTCACTTAACGTAATGTCTTCAAGGCTTATGCACATTTTATCTGCACCGCACTCTCCCGAGTGAGCCACTGGGCCGGCGGCTTATGCACATTTTAGCATGTGTCAGAATTTCCTTTTTATGGCCAAATAATATTCCATTGTATGTATGTACCACATTTTGTTTTTCCATTTGCATGTGTCAGAATTTCCTTCCTTTTTATGGCCAAATAATATTCCATTGTATGTATGTACCACATTTTGTTTTTCCATTTATCTGTTGATGGACACTTGGATTGTTTCCACCTTTTGGCTGTTGTGAATAATGGTGCTGTGAACATCGATGTACAAATATCTGTCTGAATCCCTGCTTTCAGTTTTTTTTTTTGAGTATATACCCAGAAGTGGGATTGCTAATCATATGGTAGTTCTATTTTTAATTTTTCAAGGAACTGCCGTACGGTTTTCCATAGTGTCTGCACCATTTTACATTCCCACCCACAGTGTGCAAGGTTCTGATTTCTTCACATCCTCGCCAACACTTGTGATTTTCTGTTTCTTGATAGTAGCCATTCTCTAATGGGTTTGGTTGTGGTTTTTCTTCACTTTCTTTTTTTTTTTTTCCTTCTATTTTCTCAAGAATGTCCAAGTTTGGAAATAATGTTTGGAAATACAGAAAGAAAGAGTGTCTCCAAATTCAATTCCTCCAATAAGTAAATAAACAATGACTCTAAATCTAACATGAATAGATTTCCTGATGATTACATGACCTCTCTCAAGTTCAGCCAACTCATTTGCAAGTTTCTCAAAACCCAATCAGTGGTAGATGTCTATGATGTGTTTATAGCCAAGGATAAGCATGATCATCTTTGCATCGAGAGGGTGGCTCTGATGAGAGCACTGGAGAAGCTGCTGCAAGGATGCCGGAGGCGAGGCGTGAACTGAGCAGTGGTGGAAGGAACCTAGAATAAGGGTGAGGTGTAGCGAAAGGGCAGGAAGTCGTGGGTCCTGGATGATTAATTGCATGTGGGATGTAGAGAAGAAAGAGATGTTCACTTCTAGTTTCTGGCTTAAATGATTGGTGAGGTGGTACCTGCCACCAGCTGAAATTCAAATATGGAAGGAAGAGGAGCAGGTTGTCAAGAGGCAGGGAGGGTAATGAGTGCAACTTTGAGAAATTAGCCCCGAGCTTTGAACTCTCTCCTGTAAGTGACTGTGCGTTTGAGTACTCTGTCAGCAATCTGCCACCCCTTGGGAGAAGCTAGGACTTGTGTCACCTGTCAAAAGCACTGTTCCTGGGCTTGCAGAATAAAGGCAGTTCTCCATGTTGAATAAAATAGATGTTCACAGCTCTACCCGTTTTCCCTCATTCATTCAGCGGGTGTTTGAGGGCCCGTCATCTGTCCAGCCCTGTGCTGGGGCTTGAGTGATTAAGACAGACCGAGACTCAGTCAGCTTGGAGCATGATTTAGTGCACAGGGAAGACGCCTGTTAAACCTTCAGAAATAAGGACAGTGGTAGCATTATCTTTGCACAGGCCAAACCTGGATTACTTTGTGGGTCTTTAAATTAGGGAACTCTGCAGTTCGACCCAGACCCATGCTCTCCAATGTGCTACATCTCATTGTAAGTCATCTCATAGGGCTCCCGTGTCTTCACGAATCCTGTGATCAGTCTCATAGATTCAGCAGGTGACCAAGGTCTGGTGATAAAGTGCAGGGTTTGGAGTCTTTTACCCCATATTTTCCTTGTCACCTCTCTTTGACCAGTTTTAACAAGAATTATAAGAATGCATGGGGCACCTCCTGCTCAAACAGCCTTGTTTCAGAGCTTTCTTCTGGTGCTTTTCATACTTTTTCCCTTTTAGGCAAACTAGCTTCTGGGCTTCTTAATTACTGCATAATGCAAAGCAGATGCTTGTTATATATTAGCTTCCCTGCCTCCCTCCCCAATACACACACACGAGCGTGCACGTCTTCCTCCTCCTTTGTATTAAACCCTCATGCCTACTTTTAGCTAAAGATGCTGGGACTCTTCTTGAGTTTCTGCAGCTCCCTTCCCTTCTTCCTTCCCAGTACCAGCCTGCTTTCCTGTCATTTGATTGCAGTCATAGCCCATTCTATTCCTTGGGAATTTTTTTTATCCCCAAATTGGCTCCACACGGGGACTCTGTCTTCCTCTTGCTTTCACGACCCCCACTCTGAGCAAGTCTATGAGGCCTTTTCATTCTGAGCATTTAGCTGCTCATCACTGTGGAAGAACATGTAGGAGAGTTGTTGTTTTATTTTTATATTTATACGGCCAATGTGGTTAGTACATGAGGAGTAGTAAATGTTCCACTGTTCTGACTGTCATGGTCCTGGCTGTGATACCTCACTTCCTCTGTGAGATGGCACAGGGCCCTGCCCCTGGAATCCTGTCCCAACTTTGAACCCGAGGGTGGAGCTAACCTCTTTAGCTCTTCGTGGTGAGTCCTTCATCTAAGACCCCCTCCTCTTCCCAGCATCTGGACTGGCCCCTCTGTACCTAGGGGATGACCTCTGAGCTCTAACACAATCATCTATGACTTTCTTCTCCAACATTATCTTCAGTCACTTGAGGGTGGAGCTAACCTCTTTAGCTCTTCGTGATGACTCCTTCATCTAAGACCCCCTCCTCTTCCCGGCATCTGGACTGGCCCCTCTGTACCTAGGGGGTGACCTCTGAGCTCTAACACAATCATCTATGACTTTCTTCTCCAACATTATCTTCAGTCACTTTCTACCTGGAACTTTATCCTTTGGTTTCAGTGGATAAAACAGATCTTTCACACCTCTCTCCAGGCCTCTGCATCTAGAAGACTTATCTATAAAACCTTCTTATTCTTTTTCCTTTGGCCAGTCCTCTTTATCTTCTGAGCTGAGTATAGGAATTGTAATTTCAGGGAGCTTTCTGTGTATCTCCAGTTTGAGGTGAATGCTTCCTCTTCATCCTCTGGCAGGCATTTTGCTCATATCTTCATCATAGCTCTTTCCAAATCCACTTAATTGATGCCTGTGCATTTAATTGATGTAGGCTTCTTGAGGGCAGGGGCCATGCCTTATTCATCTTTGAATCTCCAGAAGCTTGCACACAGTGGACATTCACAAGTGTTCATTAGGCTGGAGGTTTTGGCCAGCAGATGTGCTCTCAGCACATAGAACTTGTCTATTCACAGGTCTCCGGGTGCCTTGTATTTCAAAAGGGCCATGTGCATTTTTTAGTATCTCCATATTACCTGGTCCCTACCTTTGTGAGCCTCTCACTCACACAGATGTACTTCCTGCATGTTTGGTGGCTTCTCATCTATTATAAATTAACATATCTCTTGGTTTCCTTGGTAATGTGCAGACCTGAGCATGTTTTTTACAATAGACTAAACCATTACTGCTTAGTACTCAGTTTCTCCACGAGCAGAGCACTCTGAAAGAATTATGATTGGTTTGCAAATGATTGTATCCAGTAAGATTGTATCTTCAAAGCAACCTGTTTTTGTCTCTGTTTAACAGGCAACCTACTAATTTTCCACATATGCCATGCCAGAAAAATCCCCAAGCTCTGAATTATAGTAAGATTTGGAATTTTTAAAAGTGAAGTCCTTGCTACCCAAGAACCTTTTATCAGCCCACCTGGGTACATCAAGTCGGGTGAATCATTTCTAGTGTTGTTGGGAACTTACGGCAGGCCCACACCTCAAGCTCCCTGGGAACCGTGATTTGTATACACACATGCATGGTTCTCAGTGCCAGAAAATTTTCGGATGAGGTAAAGCAGCCTGGTGACTTCCTTTGGGAGTTAGTTCCACTTTGGAGAAGTGCCCAGCAAGGGCCTTTGCCAGAAGATAATTTCCCCATGGGAAACATTCCTCCTCAGCTGGCACAGCATCTTTACAAAGAAATCAGGCTGACTGCTCGGGCGTCCTCTGCTTGCTCTGAGACTGCAAACAGGCAGCTAATTTGGCAGGATGCAGAAGCTTTCACAGCTTCTTGAAAGTGCTTGAAGCAAAATTAGATACATTCCAAGTTCATTTCAGTCTTGAAAATAAAAGAATTTTTCATTGACACATTAGCTTCTTCTAAGCATTAACCAGTGGTGATTCCATTTAAGTGGATATATTTGCATAATTAAATTTTGAAGAGGAGAAACACCTAGGTTTCAAACTCAGACCAAAAAATATCAGAAGTCAGGGTCAGACTCATATTTAGTGAGCTACCCAAGAATCTTTATCCAAGGAGTGTTACAGCTGGAGATGGGGTTTGGTTGGCGTTAGGGCCAACACAGATCTAAGGAGTCATGAAGGCCTGTGACTCTGAAGGTGGCTTGAAGCCATCGACCATCAGGGAAGAAAGCAGCTGAGTGATATAACTTTAAGTTTTTATTTTCATGTGTTCGTTATAGGAAATTTAGAAATCACAAACAAGCAAAAAGAAGAAATTACTGCAATTAACATGTTGCTATGTATTCTAGCCTATGCCTCTGTCTGTTGTAGTGTCTGTCCATCTCTGTCTCTGTCTCTGTCCATATTGATGTACACACTCATTTGTATATATACACTTATATTTTACATCTTTACCAAGATGAGTTCTTACCAGAATTGTAAGAGTTTTTGCACTTAATAATCTTTCCTTTCATAAATATTTTTCTACATCTTTTTAAAGTTCATATTGTATTTCATTGTATGGATATTCCATACCTTATCTAACTTATCTTCTTATTGGTAGGTATTTTGTTGTCTAGTTTTCAGGTATTACAAGCTATTAGGATAAAGTGATTTATAGCTAAATCTTTGTATTTTTCCATGATTAGTTCCTCAGAAGAGAAAAAAGTAGAGGTGGGATTGCTAGGCCCGAGAGTGTATATAGTTTTAAGGCTGTTGGTGCACATTCACAGATTCTTCTAGAATGCTTGTACGTGTCACCACCATTCCCGCTGTACTGTATGAGACTATCCATTTTTTTTCCTCCAAACTACAAAGGGATCTTCTTGAAGTATTGAAGGTATCAATATAAGTGCACCCTCTGGATGAAGTTCTAGGCTATACTGACAGGAACTAGAGTCTAGGGAATGTGGGGCTCTCTAGTGGCTCTCTCTAAAAGCATGCCATGGCATCCTGGTTATCACCAAGGATTCCTGAAGCACCTAATTCCTCCAGTGCTAAGCTAAATGCTATAATAGAATGGTATATGAGATTAGCTGTAGCCTTCCTGGTGCTTTCAGGTTCTGAATGGGAATGGAGTTCTAGAACGTAAAGGTGGAGAGAACAAGACTCTGAATGAAGAGTTCTGGGATTTGGATGCAAAAAGGCAAAGACACCAAGATGGTAGTGAGGGATTCTCACCAGCTGACATCAATTGTATGGAAAGAAAGTAGTTTCATCTTCCTTCCTATCTTCTACCCCTTCCCTCTTCCTTCCTTATCCCTCCCTCCCTTCCTCTTTCCATTCATTAAACTGGGAGGATAAATATGTCACGTTGGGGCGAAAGTAAGAAGACATCAATAACAGGGTTACATCCTTCATTGTGTTCAGCCTTAGCTTCACTGTAGATGAGTATAAGCTTCCAGAAAACAGACCCAGAATCTAGTTTGTTCACTCAGTGCCCAGCATAATACCTGGAACTTAATAGAGACCTAATAAACATGAACTTAGGGGAATTCACTTTTCCGCCTGACTTCATGACAATGTAGAAGGGGCTTCAGAAGCAGAATCTGGCCATAACTGTAGATATTCTCCATGAGGTTTGCATCTTCAGATGAGGACATGGTCCTCCTGCATGTCCTGGGAGGAAAGGTCACTTTTCCTTGCAAGCATAGTGCCCTGCTGGCTACACTTTTCTCTACTCACTCACTTTCTGCTACTTTATGAATCGTCTTATCCTTTTTTTCCTTGCTGACCTTGAACATGGAAGTTTTATACATGTAGTTGGCAATATTTATGTTGCTGGTAATTTGGTAGTTAGCCTGTGTTTTAGTTGATGGTTATTTACTGTGTTTATCTCTGCTGGTTTATTTTATTGGGCCTTACCATTTTTCAAAAGTTTAGTTTGCTGCAAGGCTGGTTTCTTCTTCAGTTTCTGGTCTCACTTGTCTTGCTTTTTTATGGGCCATTTACTAACTTTACAGTTGCTATAGATTGCCTTAAATAGCTTGTTAAGATACACAGTCTAGGAAACTTGTGATGAAAGTAACTGAAAGAAGTGGGCTTTTTCCGCCATGAACTAAGATTAGTGTTAATTACCAACTGCTTTTCTCCTCTTTGTCCTTGAATATTATTCTACTGTGAGCCACTTGAAATGATGAGCTCCATGTGTTGTGTTTTCTGTTTTCAAAGTAGGTGGAAAGATGAGCTTTTGAGTTCCAGGAGCAGTCTGTATTCAGTTACTTTAGATTTCATTGTCTGAGTAGTGGGCTGCATGGGAGCTTCACCCATTTTACAACTGTGCAGTCTGAAGCTGAATCGTAAAGGTCAACTGAGCAAATGAGACTTTTCCTGGTGAAATGATGAACGGTTATTGTGGGCAAAGGTGCGGAACAGTAGATTTCCTCTCAGTCCTACACAACAGCATGATTTTCCTTTGAAGTAACGTATTGTGTTAACTTGATTACGTGTCACGAGCTCTCTGTAATTTGTTAACTCATTTGATTAGAGCATGTTGCTGATTCAGGTGAGGGCTCCAGTTGTACATTTTTGCCCCTAGGTCTTTGCATATGCTGTTCCCTCCTCCTGGAACATTTGTCCATGTGTCCGCCAACTCGTCACGTGGCTAAATCGAATGTAGTCTCTAAGATCTCAGTTTAAATGTCATACTTCCTCGAAGAGGACTTACCAACTTCAATCCACATTGCATCTCCTTGGCTCTTATGCATAGCATCCTCCATCTTTCCTTGTTAACACTTTAAATAGTTGGTTATTATGTCTGTGGGTGCAACTGTTGATCTACTCTTAGTCTCTGTGTTTAGTGGTAAGTGAAAGGGTCTGATTTTCTAACTGCTGTATCCCCACCTCTAAGTAGGTGTGTAAAGGATAATTCTTGAATGTGTGTGTGTGTGTGTGTGAACTGTTTCCCAACGAGGCACTTCCGTCCCCCTCTTTTATCACAGGCTATGATTCTAACCTTGAATAGCTGTTTCCAAAATCAGTGACATCACATGTTTAGTCACCATCAGCAACTCCTCTATCATATGCCCAAAGGTTGTCATTGTTGGAGATAAATGGAAATGAAATAGAGATTGATAGAAGCAAAATAGAAGTGAAGTGGTCAATACAATCAGAATAGATTAAAAAAATTTTTTTAAACAGGTAGTTTTTCTCATTTTAAAATGAAACTTATTGTAAAAAAGTAAAACATTCAGAAATGAGTAAAGTAATCACAGATGTCTATAATCCTTCCACCAAGAAATATGATTGGTTTATATTTGTAATACTTGCTTTTATTTTAAAGTACATGTACTTAATTGTACATCAGATATTGCAATTCTGCATCATTTAGAATATTTTTAAAAAAACAAAATTGAGATCATGTTTGATATACAGTTCTGAATTCTGCTTTTTCTCTTAACATTTTATTGTGAGTGTTTTCCCAGGCCATTGAACATGAGTCTTCGTTCTACGTTTATATCATAATTTATTTAGCTTTTGCCTGATCATTAAGGACACTGGGAATAGTTTTTTTTTTTTTCCATGTAAATTGTTGATAGCATTGTGATTAATACTCTTATATAAATCTTTGTTCACTTTGTTATTTTGTCAGCTAAATCCACAGCCAGAGTTTTTTATTTGACAGCAGCTCCTGTTCAAATTAAAGCGGCAAGGGGAGGAACGAAGAGAGAAATGTCAGGGAGAGAAGTAAGGAGAGGAAAGAATGGGCCACTGGGTCAGAGACCTAGGAAAGAAAAGGCAGAGCAATCTGGGAGTGGCGGACAGGACAGCAGAGGGACAGCCCTGGTCTGTGATACAGTGTGTGTTGCATTCAAGCATTGGTTAGGAGTGTTAGCTTGTTGTCTTTCACATGCACAACATCAAAGGAGCACAGGTGTATAGAGCAGACTTGTAAGCTTACTTCACAGCAGAGGACCTTTGGTGCCTCTTCAGACTTCCCTTCTATGCTCTCTCTTTTTCCTCTGCCTACAAATGTCCCCTGATTTTCTTTTCTTAAACTAACCTCTTCTTAGGCTACCTAGTGTACATCCCACTGAATTGATTTTTCAGAATCATGTACGTAGTACATTTCCAACAGTATGAGGTTGTGTACATAAGTCACGGTGCATCTGTATTATAGAATTCTATGGAGTTAAACTATGTGTGGAACAATAATTAATGATTTGGGGACTTTTCGGAGGCGTGTATTATGAGGAAATGATTACAGCATAGGCTCTGCTGTAGGCTCTCATCCGTGCGTGTGTGGATGGCTGCGAAGGCTAAAGGCTGATACCAAAATGGAACGATCGTGGTGTGGGACTGGGTTTTACTTCTCTGTGTTTTCTAAAGTTGCAGCAGTGAATTATTCTCATCATGAGGTGTGGGGAGTGTTGCAATTTGTTATTTCTTAAGGCCGAGGGAGCCCTGTGTTGGCCGATGCCATCTCCTCCTCACCCAGGTCTTCTGTGATTCCTTGTAACTGACTTTCTGGCTCTGAAGTCCTTGCCACTGACTTTGGAGCACTGCCTGTGGCATTCATGGGTTATCTCCTACCCTTTCCCCCAAGTGGAGGCCCTGGTGGAGGGGCCCTGATGGAGGAAGAGACAGCCCCCACCCTCTGTGACCTGTAAGGCCCTGGTGGTCTTGGCCTGGCTCTCTCTTAGGCCACTCTCCCCTGGTTCCCTCTGCTGTCACTGCGCTGGTCCCACTGCTCTCCCAGTGGGACACAAATGCCGTCTCCTGGTATTTGGCCTGGCTTCTCCCTTGTGTTGACACCGGACGCGTCCTCTTGGTCATACTTTCTTCATTCAGCGCTGTCCTGAATGTTCCCCTTTCTCTCTGTCCACTTCCTCGGCTTTGTTCTTTTTATAGCACTTGTCACAGAACATGCTCGTTATTTATCAGTGAGCTGTTCCCTTCACTTAGGATAGGAGGTTTACAAGGTCAGAGACTCACTTTCCTTTGCTGATTCTGCAGTGCCTATGACAGTGCCTGGCATGTGGACAGCACGCTGAGCCATGGACACTGGTGAGTGGAGCACTGGATCCTGCATGTCATGCTCAGCAACGTGCCAGAGGACTACACAGGGTGGGGAGGCGAGAAGCTGGCCCAGGAGGGTGCCCCGAGAATGTTAGCCTGGGGCTGGTGTCCTGATTTTATTTTTCTTTATATTTATACATCCCTGTATTTAACCTAAGCAACAGCCAGGTGAGTCTCTGCTGCTTCCTTCGCGTTCCTCTCAGTTGTCTTCCTTCCTTTATTTTTCTCCCACTGGATTTGCCCCCACTTGCTGCACTATGAGCGTCATAATTCTGCCTGTTTTTCAAGGCCCAGCTCAGACAGCACCTTCTCTTTGAGGCCTCCAGTCATCCCCACGGCTGTAAACGCTCTTCCTCCGTCTCATCTCCTGTCGCAAAGGTGCCTTTCTTGTTGGGCTTGTGGCATTCTGACGCTCCCTGTACACGTGTGTTCTTTTGCACGTGCTTCACTCTTAAGAGTGCCCACAGGAGCTTTGTCCATTCTCCGTCCTCCTCAAGAGAGTCCTGTCTTGTGCCTAGCAGGTGCTTGGCAAAGGTCTGTTGTGGGAGAAAGCGTGGCAGCATGAAGTGGCAGGAAAATTCCCTGTGGCACACTCTTCTGGTTTTTCCAACAGGGAGAGGTACATTTTAAAATGATGAGTCATTTTTAACTTCTGGGAGGCTGTTCCACGGTTTGGTTGAGTAGGTGAGAATTCCAGAGTAGATGTAAGTAAGAATGGATGAGGAGTTGGCAGAGGTGGGCTTTGCTCCTGATTCTTCTGAAGAGGAGATCACCTTGGACCTCTCTCTTGCACTCTGTTGGCCTCAGTCTCCTGGCCTGGAAAGGAGGAGGGAGCGGCAGGATGCAGGTGTGTGCAGAGGTGAGTGTGTGATCTCTTCAGTCCCCATCCAGTTCAGACCGTCTGTGATCATAGGGCTTGATCCGCAAAGTCTCCAGGCTTCACATCTGTGGTTCTGGCTGTCTTTATTAGATCAAATTATTCTGCCAATATGAGAATCAGGCTGGGCAGAAACTTACTGAAAATGCTATGGTATCAAATTTTACTACTTTTTAAAAAAGCATCATTGTTTCTTTGGGCACTTTCCATTTGCAAAACAAAAGGCTTAAGGCTGGCTCTTTGAAAAGTCTTACTTTCTAGACCAGGGATTTGAAAGTTCATTAGAAAACCATTCCTAGAGTGCTGTGGATATTTTTGTTATAAACTCTGGCTTTTACTTAAGAGGGGTTTTATTTCATAACCCTCTCTATTAAATTGCGTTGTGAGACTTTGTGCCCTTCCCCAACCTTGATTTACACACCTTGAGTTGTACTTGAATGTAAGTCAGTCTGCTGTAGGATAACCTGACAATGATTTGAAAAAAGGTTGAGGGAGAGTAGGTGGTTTAGGAATTCCAGTCTTTCTACAAAGCAGCTATTCTGAGCCGATGCACATAGCAATGACCGCAAGGCCTTTCCATGAAGAGTCAGAGAATGGATGAATGGTCTGCTTCTTCCTTTCATCAGTTTCCTGAGCCTGCCCTAGGGAAATATCTCTTTTCTGCTTAGCCTTCAAAGAACATCTAGAAGGAAAGGCAGGGTTCTCAAGCACAAGCCCCAGCACCCAAATCTAAACTTTCTCTTTTGTCTTTATGATCCCCAGTCTCTTTGGGATATGCTCAGTTGTAAGGTGATTTGAGAATGGCTGAAGGTTCCTAAGGGTGGTAGGGTGTTGAGAAGGTTAGTCATTTTGGTCTAAACCACTGTAGAACCCACTGTCCTCAGAACCTAGACCCTTGTGAAGAAGCAGGGAAAGGTTCTGGTCTTTTTCTAGCTTCTTAACCAGAATCTGGACTGAGGAATACCACCAAACATTCCAAGCAGTAGGCTGGGAGTTCTTTCAAAGATGATGTATGCTGGATGAGAAACAGCTACACAATATGCAGGGCCCTGCACGGAAGGAAAATGTGGGGCCCCTTTTTCAGTTGCTATTAAGAATTCCAAGGTGACGACCACAGAGCATCCAGTGCAGGGCCTTAGCTGAGCTCAGGGCCCCATGCAACTGCACCGCTAAGGAAAACGTGGGGCCCCTTTTTCAGTTGCTATTAAGAATTCCAAGGTGGCGACCACAGAGCATCCAGTGCAGGGCCTTAGCTGAGCTCAGGGCCCCATGCAACTGCACCGCTCATGTGACCACAGTCATCCCTGAATTTGACTATAGCCTAAAAGTCACTTAGGAAAAAGCAGGCCTGCCCATTGACCAAAATTTTTTCCCGATGTGATCATATACGTGCTTAGATAATAGAGTAAAACATCCCTGCAGGGGACTTTACCCGTAAGACTGCTTCAGCCCGCCTCAGCCCACCTCTGTTGCCAAGTGAGATCTCCCTTGCAGTCGTGTGTGGTCTGCAGTCCAGCTTCCTCTGCCCTCCCTGTCCACCCCAAGGGTTGGCTGGACTTGGGTAGGTATCTTCCCACTTTTAGAAAGCAGGATGACAACAGAGGCACAAAACTAATCACCATCAGGACAACACAAGGATGCAGATACTTATGCTTTGTGTTCACTTAAATTTTTTTCTTTCTCTCTTTTTCTTTCTTTCTTTCTTTTTTTTTTTATAATCACAATCTCACTTTCATGTAATGGTGTGAGCTGAGAAAGTCTCACCCCCTTCGCTTTTTCACTGCCGATAACAAGAACACAGATTACGAAATGTGCAGTTATACCTAAAAATGCTAGATGTCTTTTAATGCAAAAGAAGAGGCTGTGTTTGATAAAAATAGGTTGTATGCTGTGCTTTTTTTGTTGGACCTGACATAGTATGGGTACTTCCAAATGTCATTTAAAAATGCTAAAAACAGCTCCAAAAATTACATCCTTTTGTGATTTTACTTTTAATTATAAAGTTTGTGAAATTAGTATTTGGGACCTTGATAATTCCAGTAAATAAGGTAGCCAATTATATTTATTTTAAAATGAAGTCACATGTAGTACAATTATAGTTGATATTTTTTCCTTGATACTGACACACACATATATTTTATAATCTGTTGAGGTTTGCTACCTGAAATAATTATCATTGATTATGGAAAGAAGTGCATTCTAAAGCGTACTTAGTAAATACATAATATTTACAGAAGTTATACAATATCAGCAACAGCTCCTATCACCTTATATTTTAAAATATAGTTCCGTCCAGAGTGACAGAAGAAGCGTCTGCTCTATGATAATATTGGAGGGCCTGAACACACCTTTCAGCATTAGACAGATTATCTAGGCAACGAATCAACAGAGTAACCATCACTCTTTCAGAAGGAGAGAAGAAATCTTGGGTTATCAGTGGTGGGAGTGGGGAGAAAAAGGGGGATAGGGAGAGATTGGACAAGGGGCATAAAGAGTAAGTACAATTTGTAACGATATACATACTAGTAATATTGATTTGATCAACATATGTCAACATCGAATTGCAAAAATATGTATAATCAATTATGATTCAATAAAAAAAAATCACATGAACCAATTCCCCTAATAAACCCCCTCTATATGTCTATATACATATCCTGTTGCTTCTTTCTCTATGGAGAAACCTGACTAATACACTGTCCTATACATATAACGTGCCAAATAAAAAAAAGTCATAGTTCTAAAATGGTGGTAAACAAAGGTGTCTCTCTACCTGTCAGATGCTCGTTCTTCAAGACTCAGCTGAATGTGAAGTGGGTCTGAAGACATTCTGAAGCTAAATTAATCATGCTCTTCTTTGGACTTCTGTAGCATTTTGCATGTTAGTATATCTCAATGAGATTACAACAACATATTCTAGCTTATTTTTAGATGTTTCCTCCACTATGTCAGAACCATGGATTCCTGATTTTATTCAGTACCTTTGTATCCTCTGCACGTAACTTAGTCCTGGCAATAGGCGCCCAGTACTTCTTTATCAAGGAATGAACTAATTAATGTGTATATGGATGTGAATGATTTTGGAAGATAAATTTGGTAACAAATATCACTATCATATGACACAAGTTCCATTTTTCTACTAACCCAGTGGTTGAATTAAGTTACCATTCCTTTTTGTTTAAAAAAAAAAAAAACTGTATAGTTCCTAACTTTGGATTGAGTCTCTCCTCTTACTGTTTGTGACTGTTTTAAGACTGAGCACTTTATGGGGTTTTGTTTGTTTGTTAATTATTTCTTTTATTTTTGAGGAAATGGGAGTCATTATTTGCCAAAGACACATTGCTTTCAGTAGAAAACAACCAAACTTTCTCCCTATTGAGGAACAGGTCACAGAAATGAAGTCACACTTCTTCATTAAGAATTAAAATGGGAATCTCTGATTTCCTGACTCAGCACTTTACAGTTTGATAGATGCTACTTTTCAGGAGGGGCCAAAGCTGTGTCCTCAAGCATCTGAAGTTGATAGCTGCCATTGATCAGAATACTTTCCCATTCTCCATCCTTATCAATGTTCTAGCATGAAAACTTCTCCCGAGGAGGAGTCAGTGATTTCATCAGCCCGGAGAGTCTGAGGTCCTCCTCCACGCTGCTCTAAGACCACGCCACCTCTGTTCCAGGAGCACTGCTCATCAGCTCACCTCGGCATCTGCCCGTCCCACTCTTTGCCTCTCTATACTGTTGCCATCTCCTCCCCTTCTAGACATTTTCTTCTAAGTCTTTCACCATCTTCCTAAGTTGTGCTGTTACGTTGTGTGATTCTCTGAGGATAAGTGATCCTACAATCTGGTTACTTAAGTAGTCTTCCCCTCTTCTGCCTGGAGGCTTCTCTGATTTCTTATTTCTCCTGG
>NW_007731102.1:87122-138182 GCF_000696425.1 Galeopterus variegatus | reverse complement strand
AGTCAGTGATTTCATCAGCCCGGAGAGTCTGAGGTCCTCCTCCACGCTGCTCTAAGACCACGCCACCTCTGTTCCAGGAGCACTGCTCATCAGCTCACCTCGGCATCTGCCCGTCCCACTCTTTGCCTCTCTATACTGTTGCCATCTCCTCCCCTTCTAGACATTTTCTTCTAAGTCTTTCACCATCTTCCTAAGTTGTGCTGTTACGTTGTGTGATTCTCTGAGGATAAGTGATCCTACAGTCTGGTTACTTAAGTAGTCTTCCCCTCTTCTGCCTGGAGGCTTCTCTGATTTCTTATTTCTCCTGGAGGCTTCATCCCCACCTACTTCCCTGTCTGTTCAAGTCCTCATCCCTAACGCTGGAGCCATCTTCCTTCCAAATCCTCAGATGGTCCTTCTGTTCTTCCTCTCACCACAGTCCCAAGTCTGGAACCATTGATCCATCTTCCTGCCCTGAACCTGTACGTGGGCATCTCAGCTCGGTGCCACAAGAGAAAACCACATCAACACAGAGATTGGTGCCTCTGTAAATTACTCGTCCCGAAGCTTGAATGCTGCCCAGCCAGCCCTGTTTGCTCATTTTCTTTGTCAGTTCTCACGCCCACTGGCCTCTTCACCATTACAAGTAACGTGCTTGATCCTCTTACCTCTAACTCCACCACTATTTCTCCTCGCTTTTAGCAGAGGACCTTGTCTCTGACCTCACAGACCGTACAGCAGTCCTGAGAGGACAGCACGCATGAAGCCCAAGCCTCCATCTTGGTCCAGTGGCCAAGCTCCCCTTTTGCCTTTTTAAGAGTAACTCCCCTACCTGTGCTATGGATCCCACAGGATTAAGAGCTGATATTTACCAAGTGCTGAGTGCTCACTGTGTACTCTCAATGGATCCCCTCAGCCAGCAAGAACCAGGATTATTTTTGAGTCTGTTACCAGCTGTGGAAACTGAGGCTTAGGAAGGTTGAGAGATTGTCCCATGGTCATGTAGCAGCCAGGCGTTAACCTGGGCTAGACTAACTCCAGAGCCCTTGCTGTTAAATCTCGTCCTACCCTTTGTTCTCCTTCCTGCTTGGGGACCTATGTCCATCAGATACTCCAGCCTTTCCCCAATTCTTCCTGCTCAATCTCTCTCTCTTCTGGCTTGTTTATGCTAGAATGGAATATGCACAAGTCTCTTTCATCTGTTAAAACGAGCACCCATCCTCCTTAAACTACTACCTCCCCTTTACAACTAAAATTACTGAGAAAGCCCTCCACTACGTTTACACTCACAGCCTCCACACTCCTCCCACTCCCTCAGTCCACTGCAGTCTAGCTCCAAGCCGATAAAAGTCGCTCCAAGGTCACCGGTGGCCTTCCTGTTGCTAAGTTCAGTGGGTGCTCCTTGGGCCCTGTCTTACTTTACTTTCCTGAATCATTTCCTACCACTGATCCCTTCCTTTTTCCTCTTCACTCTGCTTTCATCTGCCTACCCTTTCCTGATCTCCCTAACTGCTAACCCCTAGCCTCATTTGAAGGCCCATCCTTCTCTGCCAGTCACTGCAGCGTCTGTGATCTTTCAGACTGTGCTGAGCTCCGTTATTCTCATTCAGCACACGTGTCCTGAGTAAGCTCACGCATTCTTGCTGCTTGAATTCCTATCCGCATGTTGGTGGATCCCAAGTCTGTATCCCATCCTTAATAAGGGCCTGAGCACATGATATTGTACATGTCCCCCTGCCTACTGGACATCTCAATTTGGATGACCCTCTGGACTTGCTGGATTCAACTGAGTGCAAAACTGAGCTCATCTTCTTGAAGAGATATGGAAGAGACTAAAATTGTGGGCTCTAGAGTCAAGCCTGATTGTGCCATTCACTAGTGCTGTGGCCAGTTCTCATGCATGAAATGGGGATAATGATGGCACCTACCTCACAGGTCACTGTGAGAGTTAAGCACAAAGTTCTCAGAGCAGGGCCAGGTGTGGGGTGGCTTTTCAGTGGTTGTTAGCGTTGGTGGGTATTACTCCTGCCGCCTTGAGTACCACGCTGCCGCAGCCACCCCTGCTGCCCACCCCTACAGCCGCCTCTTTCCCCAGTGCTCCTCCTTATCTCCGTGGACTGTATCCACGGGAGGCAATGCTTGAGCACCTAATGTGTGCAGGTGCCATACAAGTATGTTACGTGAATTATCTCACTTGATCCTGGCTATAGCCCTTGGGAAATAACCTGTTAGTATCTTCAGCTTCTATGAAAATGAAGCATCCAGGGTTAAATAACTCATATGTGGTCTCACAGCCACTGGAATTTGTGTTCTTACCTGCCGAGCTCTTAGCTCAGCCTCTAGGCACTTTCATTCTGCCTTCCCACCCTGGGTCATCTGGCCAGAAACCTGAGGGTCATCTTTAACTTGTCCTTTTTTGTCACCACCGCACCAAAATTCAGCCAGTCACCAAGTTCTGTCAACTTGACCTCCTGAACGTCAGAAGATGTCTTCATTTGTTTTATGCCACTTGTCTTAGGTGCTGCTCCATCTCCTCTTATTTAAGTTACTGCAGTGGATTCCTGGTTTGTCTCCTGCCTTCTTGTATTGCTGCACTCCTGTCTGTTCTCTCCAAACACTGGGCGTTTTTATTTTTCAACAACCCAGTTCCAAGACACTTTTCTGGCACTGTCTTTAGGATCAAGTTCAAGATCTTTAAAATAACTTCCAAGACCATCCACCATCTGGCTTCTGTTTTCCTCTTGAGTATCATGTGTTGCTGTTCTCCCATAGCAAACCAAGACTTGGTTTTAGTGAGCTTTCCTTGAGTTTCTGTATCATGCAGGAGAAAAAATGGCCCAGGTAGTACCTAGAATCAGGAAGCTTGCCTTGACTCTAGGTAATACCAAATTCTGTCTGCCCCCCCATGTGTGACATGTGATACACTGTCACTTATAGACTGGGAGCCCCATGGGGGCACGGGCTACATCTCTCTTACAGACTGCTGTATCCTCTTGTCTAGCACAGTGCTAAATAAAAATGTAGGTGCTCAGATAAAATGTCACATTAGATATGAAAACTGAGATTTTATGGTCTCCTTGAGACCATGCAGCTTGTTAGCAACAATTGTGTTGGTTGGTAGCACAGATTTTAGTACCAAACTTCAAGTCCTCCCTCTGCTACTTACTCTAAGCCTAGTTTCCTGCTTTGTAAAATGGGGACGATAAATGCATCAGCCTCCTAAGGCTGGGGGAACAAAGTGAGGGTAATGTATGTCAGGTGTCAGGCAGAGAGCCTGCGCGTCGTAAGCAGTCCTTGGATGCTAAGTTTCCGACTCAACACCTGACTCTCCGTGCAGCATTTGACTTATGACTATGCACATGTGACACTATCCAAGCAGTCTCTACCAACAGGCATGCTGAGCTATTGTTCACAGGAAATAAAAATTGAGAATAAAGGCAGTTCCATCAGGCTTATCCTCTGGTTTTAAAAGTATTTTACTCAGTGATTCTTTTCGATTATATAAATATCTTTAGAAAGACTATACTGAAATCTGGAAATATCAATTAGGTAAACTTTCCGAGGGTTCTGCTTATCATCATGTAAAAGAATGATCATATATTAATTTCAGCGAAGCTCAGCATCTACTTAATGTAATGACATACGGACTGGCCTCTATGACTGGCAAATGCTTCATATATATTTATGTGACTGATTTTTCATATATATTTATGTGACTGATTTCTGGGTGGCAATGCCTATAATAAGCTACAAATTATTCTCATTTAATAGGATAAATATAACCCTAAATAATTTTTCAATGAATGATTTAATACTTACATTTTTTATAACAAATTTGAACATTGCTCATAAAATGAGTTAATAGAGAGTTTTTTGGAAGCAGGGTGTCGTGGGTTCAAGTCTGGCTCCACCACTTATTACCATTATGACCTTGGACAAGTTGTTTAATGTATCTGAGCTTTGAGTTACTCATCTGTAAAATGGAGATGCTGTTTCCTACCTGAAGAGTTTGCTGGGAGAACACAGGGAAATAACATGTGTAAATCACTTAGCACAGCACCTGCCATGTAATAAATACTCTGTAAGCCACCAGACATTTTACTGTCAATGTTAGCCCAAATTAAATTGGAAAGAAATCTATTTGAACTATTTATTAGATCACTGTAAAAGTAACTCTTGTCAATGTGGATTTTCATGTTATGCAGGGAAAATGATTTATGGTGAATTTTTCTATAGCTCAGCTTTTCAGCTGTATATACCTACCATCTACCAAAACAGGAAAATGTACAAGTTTAAGATTACTTCATGCTGTTTAATAGGAATAGTGAAACCTTGTGATGATTAAATATAATATTTGAGAAGAAATCAACTTGTGTTATCAATTTAGTGAGTCGTTTTAAAATTTTCAATGACCTTCCTCCTTTTATTTTGCTACCACTGTGGTAAATCTTTCACGATCTCATAACCCCCAGTAATTCCTATATCACATAACTACTCATTACAGGAGGCTCTTCATGAAACTTCATGCAATATAACTATAAAACCTTCCTCCTTTTATTTTGCTACCACTGTGGTAAATCTTTCACGATCTCATAACCCCCAGTAATTCCTGTATCACATAACTACTCATTACAGGAGGCTCTTCATGAAACTTCATGCAATATAACTATAAAATGGTGAAAATATGACTTAGACTACTGTTTAATTGTTATTGGTACTCAGTTATTATCAGTGCTATGATTGTCATAAGTGTGCAAAACATAACAAAGCTAACTTTTTGCAGTATTTGCTTCATGAAATAATTGGGAAATGTGATGGTGATAAAAAGATGTTTTGATCTGTGCATGGCTATTGGCTAAGTTCCTTACTCCTTTTCTCCTGATGTTTCCTCCTAAGTTCTTAATTGATGTTTGTGCTCTCTCTCTACCTTCCTGGCAGTCTTTTCCCTATAAAAGGACCCATCTGTCTAAGGTAGAGATACTCTGTTTTTATATACTCATCAATGACTCAGCTGCATGGAGTAGACATGCTTATATCCGTTAGAAGTCTTGTTTAACTCTGCTTTTTCAATGTAGTAGTGTTTTCTTTGTTTTCCTTTAAGTAAAATCTATTTTTTTCAGTCTGCGTTCAAGCACGCAAAAGCATGTCTAATTCTAATCATAGTTATAGATCAAAGAATGCATTTAAAAACTTGCTAATCCATGGTAACTATTTAAAAATACTTAAAAAACTGGTGCTTGGTTTTTGTTTGTTTGTTTGTTTGTTTGTTTCAGCAGCTGGCCGGAAACAGGGATGGAACCCTGGAACTGGTGTTACCAACACCACGCTCTAACCAAGTGAGCTGACCGGCCAGCTCTGATGCTCTTTTCAATATGTAACTCTGTATACAGAGAGAGAGAAAAGTTCTTTCAGAAAATTAACTCATTTTTATTTGATTTTATTAGACTTGAATTTGAGAGGCAACAGCGTGAAGAACTAGAAAAATTAGAAAGTAAAAGGTAAGCCATGTGGGGTCAAGTTTCAGCACTCCTGTAGATTAGATTCTCCTGTTGATGTCCTGGAATGATTTCGTCGGCGTCTCTTTCAATGCCTCCTTTTTCCTCTGTGTCTTTTATTTACAATTCCAATAACTGTAGGTCATTTCTTTTTAACTGGTTGGTTTTACTTCATGTTTACATTTTTAAAATAGTTCATCTTCCAATACTTGTGAGAAAGGGGGAATATAATCGGTAGGCAAATTTAATACACCAAATATATATTTGTTTAAATTTAAATCAAAAGTATAAATTCTCAATAATATCCCGAGTTTTTCAAAAGACAAATAATGAATGAGAGAGTGAAAAGCCAAAAGAATTTCCTTTTTTCATACCCCCTCTCCCTTTTTAAACATTTTTTCTTAGGTCAGTTGACCATTCATATTTCCCTGTCTATAATTCACTTCTTCATATTCTTTGCTCATTTTTCTCTTGGTGTTTATGTGTGTGTCTGGCTGTATAATTGATTTGTAGAGTTCTTTATATGTTCTGAAATAATATTTTGATAAAACTGTATTTTCTCCTTTTCTTTTTTACCTGTTCTATTTAACAAGCCAAAAAATGGACCAGGGATGGATATTTGAGTTGGATATTGGAGTAGAAACTAAGGCTACAAACAATCTGCAAAATAGATGTTTATTTTCCAGAACCTGGAGTTTAAATGTCACAAATAAATTCAGTTAGTTTACAGGATCATATAAGACAGATGTTTGGTGGTTCGGGAGGTGGATGGAGGCTAGACATCCAGACTCTTACTCTGTGTCCTTGCTTTGGAGTCTATCCAATGCTGAAACTTTGATTTTGCAACCAGTGAGGACCATTTGTTCTTCGAGAGAAAAGATAACATGCAGCCCCATGCATTTGAGTATTCTAATAGAGTCTAGTTATTTTCAGTGTTATGTGTTAGTAAACTAATACTTTGGGCCATTTGGTGGTCATCATTTATCCTAAACTAGTGATTAAATGCTAAATAGCATACAGTTATTTGAGTGGGAACCATGAACTATTGATTATGTTGACTTTGATATTTGACCCCAGTGAGTTGAGGACAGCATAAGCATTTTTATTTAATGTCATCTTGTAACCGAAGTTCTGTTGTTTTAGTCATTGGGCTGAATAAAATTATTCACATTTAAATTCAAATTGGGCATGGTTCTTTCTCTTTGAACTCAGGGGGCTTTTAAAATTATATCATGCATAACATGATTATAGGCTCTACAAGGAAAGGCTATCAGAGGCTGCTTCAGGAGAGTAGGCAGATGACACACTGGACAGTTAAGGAATAAAAATGTTGAACAGCATGCTGCTGAAAATTTAGAAGAGAGCACTTCCTCTTTTATTTTAATGAGGTGTTTGGTTTTATGGTTTTATGTTGTATATATGCATTTCCAGAGGTTTTTTTTTTTTTTTTTTCCTGAGGCTGTCCTGTTTGGGGATCCGAACCCTGGACCTTGGTGTTTTAACACCGCAGGCTCTAATCAACTGAGCTCCTGGGCCAGCCTCGGAACATTTCAGTTAGGGAAAAGTCAGAGCAACAGGTGAACACAGTGAACAAACAATGATGATCAGGCAGCATTTTGCATTTCAGGAAACTCATAGAAGAAATGGAGGAAAAGCAGAAGTCAGACAAGGCAGAACTGGAGAGGATGCAGCAGGAGGTGGAGACGCAGCGCAAGGAGACAGAAATCGTGCAGCTGCAGATCCGCAAGCAGGAGGAGAGCCTCAAGCGCCGCAGTTTCCACATCGAGAACAAGCTGAAGGATTTGCTCGCCGAGAAGGAAAAGTTTGAAGAGGAAAGACTGAGGGAGCAGCAGGAAATCGAGCTGCAGAAGAAGAAGCAGGAAGAAGAGAGCTTCGTCCGGGTCAAAGAAGAGCTGCAGCGGCTGCAGGCACTCAACAACACCGAGCAGGCCGAGAAGATGCAGATATTTCAAGAGCTGGGCCGGCTGCAGCGCGAGAAGGACGAACAGTGTGCCAAGCTTGAATTGGAAAAGAAGAGGCTGGAGGAGCAGGAAAAGGAGCAGGTCCTGCTGGTGGCCCACCTGGAAGAGCAGCTCCGAGAGAAGCAGGAGATGATCCAGCTGCTGCGTTGCGGCGAACAGTGTGCCAAGCTTGAATTGGAAAAGAAGAGGCTGGAGGAGCAGGAAAAGGAGCAGGTCCTGCTCGTGGCCCACCTGGAAGAGCAGCTCCGAGAGAAGCAGGAGATGATCCAGCTGCTGCGTTGCGGCGAAGTGCAGCGGGCGGAGGAGGAGAAGCGAGACCTGGAGGGCATCCGGGCGGCCCTCCTGCGCGTCAAGGAGGCCCGGGCTGGGGGCGACGAGGATGGCGAGGAGCTGGAGAAGGCTCAGCTGAAGTTCCTGGAGTTCAAAAGAAGGCAGCTGGTCAAGCTCGGGGACTTGGAGAAGGACCTGGTTCTGCAGAAAGACCTCCTGGGAAAAGAAGCCGAAGAAGACCAGGAAATTCTAGAGCGTTTGAAACGTGAAAACGACGAAGAATCTAGGTTGTTGGGAAGAAATGATGGTAATGTTGCAGATGTCACCCCACTGGCTCAAGATTTAGAGAAAATAAAGTCCGTGGAGTACCGGCTGCAGTATAAAGAGCGCCAGATACAGTACCTCCTGCAGAATCATTTGCCAGCTCTGGTGGAAGAAAAGCAGAGAGCATCTGAGATCCTTGACAGAGGCCCCCTCGGCTTAGACAACACTCTTTATCAAGTAGAAAAAGAAATGGAAGAAAAAGAAGAGCAGCTTGCCCAGTACCGAGCCAGCGCGAGCCAGCTGCAGAAGCTCCAGGCCACCTTCGAATTCACCGCCAACGTCGCGCGGCAGGAGGAGAAAGTGAGGAGGAAGGAGAAGGAGATTCTGGAGTCGCAGGAGAAGCAGCAGAGGGAGGCGCTGCAGCGGGCCGTGGCCCTGCTGGACAGGAGGCATTCCGCCCTGCAGCGGAGCTCCACCCTGGGCCTGGAGATCGAAGAGCAGAGGCAGAAGCTCGCCACCCTGCACGGCAGCAGCAGCGAGCAGCTGGGGCTCCGGGCCAGCCTGGAAGCCGAGCAGGAAGCCTTGGAGAAGGACCGTGAGAGGTGAGGCGCCGGGAGGCAAAGCGGGGCATACAGTCGGTGCCAAGTGATCACCCGCTTCCTACCCCTCGTGCTGTGTCTCTCACTCTTTTCTTTTAGCCATTACATTCTCTAATATTTAGGCAAATGCTTATTTTTTGATTAAATTAAATTTTATTTTTTTAACCAAACCTGAGAAAAGTGCCCCTAAACATTCTTTTATTTCTCCTTAGGATCCTTGTTTCAGAATCGTCGGCCTAAAGCTTCTGCCCGTCCCCCACCCCCACCTCTGGAATGTGTGTGTACTTTGATATTGTGACTCCCTGCAAAAGTCGTAGCTTCAGCAGTGGCTCTCCCCTCCGTCCTCCTGCCCTCCTCCCACTCCTGTTCATTTCCTCCACTTCCCTTCCTTTCCTTCCTTGCCCTCCCTGTTTCCTCTCCTCCTCTTTTCCTTTCTTCCCTTCCCCCCTCCCTCCCTCATTCCCTGTCTCTTTGTTTCACTCCCACTTTCTTTTCCTTCCCCGTCCTCCCTCATCAGCTCTTTGCCTCTCCCCTTCCCTGCCGTTCCTCCCCGACAGCTTACCATCTTCTCTAGGACTAGCCCTCCATACAGTAACGTATCATTGCTGGTCTGCACGTTGTGTACTGATTCCCACAGCCTGGTGGGGACTAGAAATCAATACTTCTCCCACCCCTGTTAGAGGGAGGCCTCGGGGCTCTGTGCAGTAGAAAACAACCAACCAAACAAGCAAACAAAATTCTCCAGATGATTTGGAACGTAATGGAATAGTCAAGCATGTTTGGTGATTTATGATACTATTTTTGGTCTTGTGAAAAATAAAATTAGGAAACTAGCACTCTTTTCATGGTAAGGTAAGAATACTTATCTTTTTCTACCTATTCCCTTCCACCATGCGTATCAGACAGTAGGTTTTCAAAATGAATAATACATGAATTTGAGAACACCTATTCTGGTAGCCCTGCAGACGTGATGCCATGACTCCCAGAAAGGCTGGCAGCAACCCGGTGTGCAAACGTCACCCACTTTGGAGACCTCCTGTGAGGGGATTCATGCCCTGGCCCAGTCCCTTCCTCCCTAGATGACCTTGGGCAAGATCTTTCATCTTCGGGCCTCAGTGTCCTCACCTGTACAAGAAGGGATTGCATGAAATCAGGAGTCTATGCATATCCTTTGAGCTCCGGACCCTTTGGTCAGTTGAGGTCTTACTGAAGCCCAGGTTGGAGGGCCTGGAACCCTGCCTTTTTACATGTATTCCTCCCACTTGCAGCACGTCCTGAGGGGGTTTCAACAGAATTCTAGTCTGCTGGCCTGCAAGGCCCCAGTGTGGCATTGGCAGAAGCATGGAGTCAATTGCTGTTGACTTGTGGCATGACCTACTCAGAGGTGCTGTAGCCTTTGCCTATCATCTTACCTGGAAAGGTCAGGATAACCTCCTGTCAAATGATTAGCTTATACTGTGGATTATATTTATAGTTGCTTTCTGATAATTCCCTCAGGCAAAAGAGCAACAAAATAACAATCAAAACACATAATGCTGTCATTTCAGGGAAATAGGTCGGCGGTTTAAGAAAATGGTTTCCAGGTATGTTATGTAAATGAATTGCTGGACAAAACTCCAGCCCCAGGAAATTTAAAGTAGTGGAGGGCACGCTTTCAATATGTGTCCTGCAATGTGCAGTAAGAATGCAGCATGAGCTTTCAGCTTGATGTCCCTGGCTTTTGTCAATTGGCCATTCAGCATTAATACTCTATAATGGCAGATGCAGTACTGCCATTTCCATGGAAGTCATTTCCCAGCATCAGTATTCCTCCAGAAGCCACACAAAGGTTCATCATGAGTTTTCATGATGAAAGAGACTTAACTAAGACCTAACTCAGGCCAGTGAAGTCTAGGCTCTTTGCTCTATGATGTCCTGCAGCTTTCTGTGGGTGTTTCTTTTGTGTTGTATTTTCTCCCAGGTTTCTACTAAGACCTAACTCAGGCCAGTGAAGTCTAGGCTCTTTGCTCTGACTATGATGTCCTGCAGCTTTCTGTGGGTGTTTCTTTTGTGTTGTATTTTCTCCCAGGTTTCTCATGGCTAAGGTAGGATCTGCCATGCAGCCTAACCTGGCCCTTTATGAAATGCCATAAGTGGAAAATAAAAAATTCATTTGGGGCCAGACTGGATAGTAGCACATGAACTTGGCTTTCCTGTTGGCTTCTGAGAGCTTAGGAACAAGGTTTAATCTATTTTACTGTCTTCTTTTCACTACCTGCTCATGCCCCAATGACATGTATCAGGCAGCCCAACCAGGAAAGCCCTCCTATCACCATAGCAAGGATAACAGAGACAAATAGTTAATACTCATATTTAATCATGTTTTTTTGTCAGAGTCCTTTAATAATAATCATACTAGTAGTAATAATAGTCATGATGCAAACTATGAAGATTAACCCTGTGGAACTCAAACTCTGTTTTGTTTGCATTATCATTTACCCTTCCAGTGAAGAGAGCGCCATTGTCCCCAGTGTGCAGATGAGGAAATTGAGGCCTGCAGTGGTCATTTAATCACTGGGGCTAGTGTCAGTAGAATGTGGCAAGGCTGTAGCTTTCATCTCTCTCTGTTTACCACCCAGCTCTTAGCCACTTTGCCCTCTTGGACCACATGGCTGCTGCATGGGCAGCCCAGTTTTTCAGGTGGCACACATTCCTTGCCACATATAAATCTCACTGAGACCTCAGGGCCTCACTGGAACTGCCTTTGCTCTGTGGAGTCTTTTCTACTGCCCCAGCACTGAAGGATGCCTCTGAACAACACAAGCAGGAGCTTCTTTGCTATAAACATTGCTGACTATATGCTTACATCTGGCTCCTTTTTCTTGCCATTGCTGAGACCCCACTAATATTGTTGCCCAAATCTTCTCCTACCACCTGGCCCCTTACATCACTCTTTTATGCTTATTCCCTTCTCTTTTGAAAATACTCTATGCTCTGCAAGTTGATGCTCAGGAACTACTTGCTACTCACTAGCCATATGAAGGGCTAAGTTAAGCTGGGCACTACTTCTATGGAACCCATGAGTACTTACCTGGTGACACCAGGATCACGTTTCTGAGAGTTAAGAACTTGGACTTTAGGATACAGCCGTCAAGTTGGTGCTGGTGACACCAGGGGGCTAGCAGCATCCTGCTGTGTCAGCATCTGAAGGTAGAATCTCTGATTTTTGGAGCCGAAGAAATTGGAAGAGATTAGTTTAGTTGACTCTCATTTGATCCATGAAAAAATTGAGATCCAGATTTAAATAACTTTCCCAAGTTAACACAGCAAGTGCACTGCAGCCTTTAGCCGGGTCTTATGTTCCCTGAGGCCAGATTTACTGGCAAGCTTGGCCCTCTAGCCCGATGGCCCTGGATTCAGGCATGCCTAGGCCAGCATGAGAATAGCCTTACACACACCTTGACCTGATTATTTTTCTTCACCCCATTTGTATAATTGGGACATTTCAAATGCCCTGTACCAGCCATTTTGAAGGTAGAGACCTTTGAGATGTGGTCTCGCTGGTCAGGTGCAGATAACACAGTTGGAGAGACAATGTACGAATGCAAGACATTGTTCATTCTGAATGAGGATTCACAGACAGTACGTTTACCTCTTCTTTTTTTTTTGGTAATCCTCATAAATGACCTCGTGATGTGAGATATAACTGTTATCTATGACATCCTTTTCTGTGTGAGGAATCCAAAGCCTGTTGAGAGAAGTGTTCTGTCTCGTAGTCAGATCTGAGATCACAGAACCTTCTGAAGCCAGTGACTGTGATTCCCTCCTACCCCTACAGTGAGGGTTCCACTAAGAAAATCCAGAAAAGATTTGGATGGGATCACTTCATTTCCTTTCCATTCTCAATATTCTGTTACTTGTCCAGTTTATGTCTCAGTTGGGGAAAACCGTGATAGTGAATGTGTGGCAGATTTCTTAGAAAAAAGAATGTTTAAGGTCCCAAGTTGTTGTTATGTTCGGCATTGAGAATAAGAAGCTCCCTGTTGTGAGGAGCATAGTAAAGAAAGTATCTCAAAATGTCCCATGTGGCCAGCTGCCCACCCCTGGGATCCAACGCAGTGGTGCCGAGACCCAGCATCCTCCACATGGGACCAGGTTATGCCAGACAAGTCCCCGCCCTTGAGAGAGGCCCCAGCCGCCGATCCCTGGGACCTGAGGCAGCAATAGGCAACTGAGTGTCAACAAAACTCCCTCATATTGCTCCAGACACCAGGGTGGAACAAGTAGACTGTGATAACCTTTGCCACAATGACTAAACACCAACAGAGAGATGCTAGAAATGTGAAACACCAAGAAAGTACAACACCACCAAAGGAATATAATAACTCTCAAGTTCTAGACCCTATCGAACAGGAAGTCCTTGAAATGACTGATAAGGAATTTTGAGCAACAGTTCTAAGGATACTAAATGAGGTACACGAAAACTCAGTTAGACAACACAGCGAAATGAAAAAAGTATACAGGACCTTAAAGAAGAAATGTACAAAGAAATCAAGGCCCTGAAAAATAACGTAGCAGAGCTTGTGGAGCTGAATGATTCATTCAGTGAAATAAAAAAATACAACAGAGAGCTTAACCAGCAGGCTAGAACAAGCAGAAGAGAGAATTTCTGACCTTCAAGATGGCTTGCTTGAAATAACACAGGTGGACCCCCCCCCCCCAAAAAAAAGAAAGAAAAAAGAATTAAAAAACTCGAAGAAAATCTAAGAGAGATAACAGATAACCTTAAGAGCTCAAATATCCTAATCATGGGTATTCTAGAGGGGGAGGAAAAAGGAAATGGCATTGAAAACATATTCAATGAAATAATAGCAGAAAACTTCCCAGGTATAGGGAGAGAGACATCTTCAGATACAGGAGGCTCAAAGATCCCCAAACATATTCAACCCAAAAAGGTCCTCTCCAAGACACACGCAAAACTCATAGACAAAGAGAGAATCTTAAAAGCTGCAAGAGAGAAGTATCAAGTCACCTATAAGGGAACTCCTATCAGACTAACATCAGACTTTTCATCAGAAACCCTAAAAGCCAGAAAAGAATGGGATGATATATTCAAAATACTAACAGACAAAAATTCCCAGCCACGAATACTTTACCCAGCAATGCTGTCCTTCTGAAACGAAGGATGAATAGTACATTTCCCAGACAAGCAAAATGGGGAGTTCACTACCACACGACCAGGCTTACAAGAAATTCTTGAGGGAGTACTGAGTTTGGTACCTGAAAAACAACCATCGCTATCATGAATACTCAGAACAAAACCCACTGCTAAAATAAAATATTAACAATAAAGAGAAAACAAAAGTGTATCCACTATTCCAAGAAACCAACAAACACAGAAGACAAACAGTAAATCAGAAAGAAAGGAACAAAAGATATTTAAAACACCCAAACAAAAGTCAATATAATGCCAGGAGTAAGTCAATACCTTTCAGTAATAACTCAATGTAAAAGGTTTGAATTCCCCACTCAAAAGATACAGACTGACTGATTGGATTAAAAATATGGACCCAACAATATGCTGTCTTCCAGAGACCCACCTTACCTGTAAAGACACACATAAACTAAGAGTGGAAGGATGTAAAAAGATATACCATGCAAATAGAAATGAAAAAATAAGAGTAGCTATTCTTTTATAAGATAAAATAGACTTTAAACCAAAAACCATTAAAAAAAGAAGACAAAGAAGGCCACTATATAATGATAAAAGGATCTATCCAACAAGAAGACATAACAATCATAAATATATGTGCTCCCAACATTGGAGCAGCCAGATTTATAAAGAAAGAGCTAGACATTAATACCATAATAGTAGGGGTCTGAACAACTGACTCTCAACATTAGACAGATCATCTTAAGCAAAAAATCAACAGAGAAACACAAGATCTAAACAGTACTTTAGACCAATCTGACTTGGCAGATATCTACAGAACATTTCATCCAACAACATCAGAATATTCATTCTTCTCATCAGCATGTGGAACATTCTCCAGGGTAGACCACATGTTAGTTCACAAATCAAGTCTCAAAAAATTGGAATTATTCCATGTATTTTTTCCAGACCACGGTGGATTAAAACTAGAAACCAATAACAAACGAAGCTCTGGAAATTATACAAATACATGGAAATTGAACGACATTCTATTCGATGACATATGGGTCCAAGAAGAAATTAAGCAGGAAATCAAAAAATTTATTGGAACTAATGAAAATAATGACACATCATACCTAAACCTTTGGGTTACTGCAAAAGCAGTACTAAGGGGGAAATTTATCACATTAAATGCTTACTTCAGAATAACAGAAATGATGGCAAGTAAACAACCTAACACTTCACCTTAAAGAATTAGAAAAACAAGAACAATGCAAACCTAAAGTTAGTAGACAGAAAGAAATAATTAAGATTAGAGCAGAACTAAATGAAATAGAAACCCCAAAAACCATACAACAGGTCAATGAAACAAAAAGTTGTTTTTTTGAAAAGATAAATAAAATTGACAAACATTAACAAGGCTAACTAAAAAAAGAAGAGAGAAGACACAAATAACAAAAATTAGAAATGAAAATGGTGATATTACAACTGATAACTTCAGAAATATAAGGAATCATTAGAGATTACAATAAACAACTATACGCCAACAAATTTGAAAATCTGGAGAAAATGGATAAATTTGGGGGCACACACAAACTACCAAGGCTGAGCCAAGGAGAAAGAAAATCGGATAGACCAATAACAAAGAGATTGAAGCTGTTATCAGCAATTTCCCAACAAAGAAAAGCCCAGGCCCAGGTGGCTTCTAAAGAAGAATTAATACCAATTCTCTACAAACTATTCCAAAAAATTGAAACAGAGGCCACTTTCACAAACTCATTCTATGAGGCAAACACCATCCTGATACCAAAACCAGACAAAGATACAACAAAAAAACACTACAGGCCAATAGGTTTGATGAGTATAGATGCAAAAGTCCTCAATAAAATACTAGCTATTAGGATCCAGCAACACATGCATAAAATTATACACCATGGTCAAGTGGGTTTCATCCCAGGGATGCAAGGTTGGTTCAACATACACAAATCAATAAATGCGATACACCACATCAATAAAATCAGACACAAAACCATATGATCATCTCTATAGATGATGAAAAAGGATTTGACACAACTCAACATTTGTTCATGATGAAGACTGTATAAATTGGGTATAGAAGGAAAGTATCTCAACACAATTAAAGCCATATATGACAAACCCACTACCAATGTCATCTTGAATGGAGAAAAATTGAAAGTTTGTCCCTTAAGAACAGGAAAAGGTAAGGATGCCCACTCTCACCACTCCTACTCAACATAGTGTTAGAAGTACTAGCCAGAGGAATCAGGGAGGAGAAGGAAATAAAGGGCATCCAGGTAGGAAAAGTTGAATTCAAACTGTCTCTGTTTGCAGATGACATGATCCTATTTATAGAACAGCCTAAAGACTCTACAAAAAAACTCTTAGAGTTAATAAATGATTTTAGCAAGGTTGCAGGATACAAAATCAACACAAAACAAATCAGTAACATATCTGTATTCCAGCAGTGAACTGGCAGAAAAAGAAATCAAGAAAGCAAGCCTATTTACAATAGCCATCAAAACAAAACAAAACAAAAAAAACCTAGGAATAAATTGAACCAAGGAAGTGAAAAATTTCTACAATGAGAACTATAAACCACTGTTGAGAGAAATTAAAGAGGACACAAGAAGATGGAAAGATATCCCATGCTGTTGGATTGGAAGAATTAATATTGTGAAAATGTCCATACTACCTAAAGTGATCTACAGATTCAATGCAATCCCCATCAAAATTCCAATTACATTTTTTTCAGAATTGGAAAAAATCCTAACATTCATATGGAATAACAAAAGACCACGAATAGCTAAAGCAATCCTGAGCAAAAAATAAATAAAGCTGGAGGCATAACACTACCTGACTTTAAACTATACTGCAAAGCTATAGTAACCAAAATAGCATGGTACTGGCATAAAAACAGACACATGGACCAATGGAACAGAAAAGAGAATCCAGAAATCAACCCATGCACCTACAGCATCTGATCTTTGACAAAGGCACCAAGAAGACTACACACTGGGAAAGAGACTCCCTCTTCAGTAAATGGTGCTGGGAAAATTGGACATTCATATGTAGGAGAATGAAACTAGACCTGTACCTCTCACCGTATATCAAAATCTACTCAGAATGATTACATAATTAAATATACATCCTGAAACAGCAAAACTCCTTAACGAAAACATAGGAGAAACACTCCAGGAAGTAGGATTGGGTACAGACTTAATGAATAAGACCCCAAAAGCACAGGCAACCAAAGGAAAAATAAACAGATGGGATTATATCAAATTAAAAATCTTCTGCACAGCAACAGAAACAATTAACACAGCAAAAAGACAACCAACAGAGTGGGAGAAAATATTTGCAAAATATACCTCTGACAGAGGATTAATAACCACAGTATACAAGGAACTCAACAGCAAAAAAATAAGTAACCCACTTAAAAAATGGGCAAAGGAGCTGAATAGGCATTTCTCAAAGGAAGTTATACGAATGGTGAACAGGCACATGAAAAAATGCTCAACATCACTCAACTTTCGGGAAATGCAAATCAAAACCATTTTGAGATGTCATCTCACTCCAGTTAGGATGGCTAATATCTGAAAGACTGAGAATGACAAATGCTGGCGAGGATGTGGAGAAAAAGGAACCTCTACGCTGTTGGTGGGACTGCAAAATGGTGCAGTCTCTATGGAAAATGGTATGGAGTTTCCTCAAACAATTACAGATATATCTACCATATGACCCAGCTGTTCCACTGCTGGATATATACCCAGAGGAATGGAAATCATCATGTCAAAGGGATACCTGTACTCCCATGTTTATTGCAGTGCCATTTACAATAGCCAAGAGTTGGAACCAGCCTAAATACCCATCATCGGATGAATGGATAAGGATAATGTGTTATATCTACACAATGGAATACTACTCTGGTATAAAAAAAATGAAATACTACCATTTGCAGCAACATGGATGGACTTAGAGAAAATTATATTAAGTGAAATAAGCCAGGCACAGAAAGGGAAATACCACATGTTCTCACTTATTTGTGGGAGGTAATAAAAATAAATAAGTAAATATACAAACAAATGGGGGTAGGGGGAGAAGACACAACAATCACAACAGTTCCTTGAACTTGTTAAGACAAGTGAACAGATATGATGTTGTAGGGTGGGGAGAGGGGAGAAGGAGGAAAGAAAAGCAGGAATTAGTAAAGGGACACGAAAATCAACCATCTTGTTTATTCATAAATTAAAATAATTTTTTTTAAAAAGTCCTGTGTGGTTAGAAGTGTTCAAATTTACCCCATCTCCATTGTTTTTAGGATCAATGCTTACATTGAAGAAGAAGTCCAAAGACGTCTTCAAGACTTGCATCGTGTGATTAGTGATAACAGCAGTACATCTGCAGCTGTGCTGAAGGTGAGCTGAAACCTAAGTAACACAGTCGTTCCTTTTTCAAGATGACCTGGCAGATAAGGTATCGGTGGTGGTGGTAGGGATGGGGTCTATTATTACTGTTTCTTAGTGAGAAAATTCAAATGTGGCATATTCTAGAAATAATACTAAATATTGCTGGTGTGGAGCTTAAGAGTTTAGAAATATATTAACTCAAAAGTAACTTTATTTTGTAATTCTTAGAGAACTCTTAAGTGAGTGTAAAGTCTCCTAAAGTGCTTTATTTACTTTGATTGATAAAAATTCTGCATGTAACATTTTTCTGTTTTCTTCCAAAGTACAATCAATTTATATCAGTATTTAATTTACTTTGCAAACTATCCCAGGTAGAAATATAATTTTTCCTTTGAGAAGATACATATTTTTGACAAGTTAACTTTTATCATTTATTTAAAGACAATTCATTTCTACCTTATAAATTAAGAAATGTCCTAAGGAATTCTTGCTTTTAATATTATTCTTAGAATTTTAAGATTAGGAATAAATGTTTCAATTCTCCTAGAGGCAGGTGGATCAATAGTCATGTTTACCTTGGGAATATAAATTCTGTAGAAGGGTTTTCATTGTTGAATGACAGGAATGTTTCTTTAGGGTTTTGTTCCCATAAATACTTCTCATCAAATCAGTTTTCCCCCCTTTATGTACATGCTATAATTTAATATAGAGGTCTTTTTATTTTCTTTTCAGGATAATGAGAAACTTCACAATGGCACCATTCAGCGTAAGCTGAAATATGAGGTAGGTAATGACTTTTAAGATAGGGTCGCCTTAAATTATGGCATGCTTCTGTGATTAAATTTTCTTAATGATTAGTCACATAATTAGAATTTTGAAGTCCCAGTGAAATTAATGGCTAACAGGGAAGGCAAGCTATTTTATGGACTTAAAATTAAACAGAATCCTGCAGGTTGAAAACTGCTTTGACTTTATTCGAATGGCATGTAACTGTGGTGGAGCTTTGCCCAGTTTTTTTATCAGTAACAGTATCCTTTCCCTTGGTCTGCATTTAAGAGGCTGAATTATATAATCGGAGTTAGATATGAGGTTTGGAAGTGAACCCGAGTACTTCTCGATGTTTTAAAAACTGTTCATTTTATAGACTGTGAGTTGGCAGTAATGCAAAGGAAATACTCTCGATCGATTAGCTTTTTTCTCTGGTGGATTGTCAAAACAAGGTTTATTCAGGCATACGATTTGTACGGTTTTCCTTGTATTTTCCTCCACTGAGAGACATGTCCTTTCCATATATTCCTAAATTTAGAAAAAAACTCCAAAAAACTGCTAGATGGTGGAAATCTTCTAGATGGTGTCCATGCTCACTGAACACAAAGTGAGAGGGCGGGTGTTCCACAGCAGACTTAACTGACCTTGACCACAGCCTCTCCTCCTGCCATACCCAAAAAACTGCTAGATGGTGGAAATCTTCTAGATGGTGTCCATGCTCACTGAACACAGAGCGAGAGGGCGGGTGTTCCACAGCAGACTTAACTGACCTTGACCACAGCCTCTCCTCCTGCCATTCCTCCCGTAGTGAGATGATCTTCTGCGGGACACCCACCCTTTTGGCAGGTGGCCCCATGCAGAACAAGATGCTGCCTTTCATTTCTGAGTCTACAATGCCCGCACAAAGCAGGTGTGCAGTAAGCCTTTCATGGTGAAGGTTTATAGATAATAGTGATGGTCATCTAACCAGGGCAGGCATAATTAAGGATTCCCATAGAAAGAACCAAAGGAGAGAGAAACGTGATCTGGGTTAGAATACTTGTGAATCTCTTTTGGCTTTGCCCTGATTTTCATTAAGTATGCCCTGATTTCCTTTACATTTTGGACATATGGTCATGGACTTATTTTCATCACTATATTTGACCTTTTAAGCATCGAATCAAAGGTTGTGGGATTTATTTTAGAGAAAATGAAATATTAGACCAAGAAATGGATACTGTGCTGTAGATTAATCCCATACAGTGTATTTCTATCAAAATACTTGGCGATTTATGAGATATATGATATGGAAATTGATGTTCAATGTATGAATCAGATAATCTATTCTTAAATCATGTATCTATCAATCAATACAAATGGCTTAGGCTTTCAATTTAACCTCTGAATTAATCCACCCAATCAAACCAGCAAGAATCATCATATGCAAAAGAATCACAGAAAGTGATACCATATTCCCATTTCAACTTTTTTTGACATCTTGAACAGAAAAGGCAGTCTTGGCTGGCACAGTATCTCTCCCCAGTTCTGCCCAAAGATGCTACTGAGACTTCCAGCATCATTAGAAAGGAGAGGAGAGAGGCGGATCAGAATAACCACCTGAGTCATCCCATGGGCGTCCCAGACCTTACAACTTCCTCCACAGTGTCACAAGAGAGACCTCACCAGCAAAGGGATCAGTCCTCAGTATCTGAGATGTTGCAGGACCTTGGTTGTAAATATCATTGTCCTGAGCATGCTGGCCATTTTGAACCAAAATATTATAATCTACCCCAAATCCCTTTTCTTAACAAAAGCCACACCAGTGATGCAGAAGATTTTCAGGGAAAGTCAGAAAATTTCAGTGAGCTGATGCCTCATAAAGATGAGCACAGCTTGGGAATTGAGTCCAGCTGGACTTTGCTGCAACATACATCCCAAGAAGTGTCTAGAAGTAGCGGGAGCCAGCAGGCCAGGCAAAGCCAGGTGCTGTGCGTTGTTCTCTCGGAAAGCATGTCTCATAAGGAGGGTTTCCCGGCTTTGGTGTTGGGCAGTGAGCAGCAAGATGAGAAGGCATTAGCTGGGAAAAAGATGAGCTCTCCAGCATCACTGATAAGTACCAAGACAGAAGGAAACAATGGACTGGGGTACTTTTACTGCAGGTTCTCAGACATTTATAAAGATACCAGCAGCCACCTGCTATGGGCTGGCACAAAGGTGATTAACCACGCCAGGCATGTGGGGAGCCTGTGTGACCCAAGCGGGCTCACCTCCCATGTGACAGCATTCATCAGAAGCCTGCCGCTTCTGAAGCACTTATCCCTGGACGGGCCATTTAAGTCACACATAGCGTCACCAGAGTCTCGTTCATTTCCCAAAGCTCAGGTTGGCATCAGCAACAGCAGGCAAGAGGCCAGGAGCCTTCAGCCAGCAGAGAGCAGTGCGCCTTACACAGCCTCCGTTGTGGCAGGTTCATTGGCTTCCCTGCCAAGCTCAGTTCTGCGCCTTGAATATGAAGATGGTAGAAAGAGCTCTGCATTTAAGCAGACCCTTGTGCAATTTCCAGGCCAAATGCTGAAACTTCAAGAGTGCCCTTTAAAAGGCTTTCTTGAACATGTGACTTGTTCTCTGCCAGAACCTTTGGGTGACTTGGATGAAGTCAGAGGCATTTACTGGCTTGCTGTTGCTAACTGCACAGAACCTGACCCCCAGCCAGCATGCTTGCTCCTGCTTCGGTCAACTGTGTATGCTTTGGTTCTGTCAGGTAATCACCCAGGCTCCATGAGCATTTTTCATGCTCTGCCTCTGTCTGGGCTACAGGAGATTCAAATCGGCTTTGGTGGACAGAGCATTCGACTCCTGAGCTCTGCAGAGGGTCTCCTGCTCACTGTATTCAGTTACAACAAAAACCTCTCTCAGCAGCTGTGCCGTGACCTCCTATGTGTCCTGTTGCCAGAGTCTGATGCTGCTGCCTGCGCTAATCATCCTTTGCTCCAGCAAGATCTGGTTCAGCTTTCTCTTGATTGGAAGGCAGAAATCCCTGATTTAGTTTTGGCAAACGGAGTTCGGTTGACATCCAAATTCCAGACTACCTTGGTGGACATGATTTACTTTCTTCATGGAAATATGGAGGTCAACGTCCCCTCTCTGGCAGAGGTTCAGTTACTGCTCTATATGACAGTCAGAGTTGAGGGTGAGCCCGGCCACAACCAGTGCCAGTCACTTGTCCTTCTGAACACCCACATTGCACTTGTGCAGGAAGATCGTGTTTTCCATCCACGCACTCGGTCTCTAAACATACCTCCTCCACGTGCACAGTTTGATGTGATCAAATGCCGTGCTTTAAATGAATTCAGGTGTGTTGTTGTTCCTGAGAATTTATCAACTGTAGAACTTGTCTTCTTACAGAAGCTCAAACCTGCAGCGGACTCAAGAAATAGTCCATCTGAACACCTTGCAGAAGCCCCAGATGTCCAGCTGTTTACCACCCCTTTGTGTCCTCAAGGTGGTCAGGGTGTGGCACCCGAGGTCTGGACACTGACTCTCAGTTCTCAAGATGAGGCTCTTTGGCTAATCTCACATTTGACGAGACTGTACGGAGAGCACTTTTAAAGATGCACTACATGTTTTTTGAGATCTTTAGTACAATGAGCATTATGAAAACAGTCAAGGGAATGCGAATATCTCAGTGTATCCAATTGAATTGAAATTGGAAAAATGTAGACCTCTAAAATTGAAAATGAAAACATTTTAAATATCTACAATAAGATAAAAATAGCTGTTACTAGAGCACTGACAAGTAACTTTATCACCACCTTGCTTCATTTCTTTGAAACTCAGGCTTGTAAATTTGGGTCTGCCTCATTATTTGGGAGGTGATTAAAGCATTTCTGATTGTTTGGCTTTATGTCGATTTATAGTGTGGTGACTTGAAATCTGTCTGTGCCTGTTGGATTTCGGCAGGCTAATTTGTGTTGCCTGAAGAAGTGCCCAGTCTGGCAGTGACCTTCATTGACATCCTGCGTTTAGCTGTGATTAGGACAGCTGTGCAGCAGAGCGCATCAGTGATGCACTGCGCTTCCTGTGTGTAGCACTCAGGGACGTGAAATGTTCTCCCAGCACTGTACTTTGCAGAGTGGAGACAGTGATGCATGCCCCACAGTGTTGCCTTCCTCAGTTAATTGCCTCCTTCTTCTTCCTTTCATGCTTCTCTCCTAACCTGTGTGATCTCAGCTCCTTACTTGTTGGTTTATTTCTGACTACCCTTCCCCAACACTCCCCGTTCCCCACTCCTACTACATTCCAGTTCTTTCTGTGAACTTTTGTATTTCCTTCCTAGAAAGGCTCTTCATCTCAGAGTCTGACTCTGTCTGTTGGCTTCTTTCTGCTGTCTTGTCAAGTCTGTGGTTGTCTGAGAAGGCACTCAGATCTTTTACCTGGCTGTCCTCCCTCTGGCCTCTCACCTGACCCATCCCTCATAACTTCTGAACAAGATGTTCTGCTGGCCTGAGCCGGGCATCTGCTGGCCTCCCTTCTGCCCGAGTTCACACCCACAACCTCTGGGGTTGGTCTTCTCTCTTCCTGAAGTTCCATCCAGTAGTCACTTGCCCCCTCTCTGGAGATGTTCTGCTGGCCTGAGCCGGGCATCTGCTGGCCTCCCTTCTGCCCGAGTTCACACCCACATCCTCTGGGGTTGGTCTTCTCTCTTCCTGAAGTTCCATCCAGTAGTCACTTGCCCCCTCTCTGTGCAAGGCTTCAAACTGACTCTTTGCTCTTTGTGCACCTCTGTTCAGCAATCCTGCAAGGAATCAGGCTACACGTTTTGTATTTATTTTGTATTTCTTTACTTCCTGTGACCCTCGTTGCTCTGCCATTGTTCTTTCATCTCTCAGCTATGTGTTCTAGTAAATTCTAAAGTCTGAGAAGTAAGGAGACGTGCCTCTTTATTGCTCCATCCACTTTCCTTCCACTCGGGGCAGGACCATGCTCAACCCACAGGAGCTTCTCCCTGAATGTTGTGCACAGTTGAGGAGCCAGTGATTCCATTAAGCCATTCATTGTAGCCCTTGTGTGGAAGCACCATTTTCTATTCTGGTGAAATTTTTGGATAATGTGCAATGTAAATGTTGTAATACCTTCTTCGTTTCTGTTCCTAATCGATGACAGGGTTGGTGTCAAAGCTTTACCCACCCAGACACTTACCATCTCCCTTTGGCTAAGGAAGTGCAGATCTTCTGTCTTCCCCCTATCAGAGTTGATGACAAGCCGCTTAACTGGTTCTACGTTTTCACCCATTTTCTGCTCCCCAGTTTCTGGGGAAGAGAACAGGAAAAGGCAGGAATTAAGAATGCATTATGATCCACAAACTGCTGGTCGCAGCCTTGTTTGCTTTGGACCACTGGAGGCTTTTTGTTTTTTGAGGCAATTGAATTCTCAGTTTTTAGGTGGAGCATGTTTTTGTCTCTTCCAAAGTGCCTCCCCCACTCCAATACATATACAACCATACTGCCATTTACCTGAAAGCTTTCAACTCTGTGATGAGGACATTGCTAAAATTAAAATGACTAATTTGTCACTATCTTGACCGGAAAGTCATCTTCTATCATGGAAAAAAATTTCTAAAATGTACCATGATAATCTTCTAATATGTTATCAATAATATTTTTCCTAATTTATTTTTATATTTTTTTCACATTTTTAAGCTAATATATTTTGCATTTCTTATTTTTAATTGTCCTACTCAGTATTTTCTCATATATCCTTGATAACAAAAACAGAATTAATGATCATGAAGCACCGAGGGAATAGAATTTAGATGCCTGCAGAGGGATGACATGGTCGGGAAAAGGCAGCAATACATAAATAGTGCATCATTTAACAACGAGTGTTAAATATTAGACAGACTTGCTTATTCTCACTGGCCCAGCAGCATAGTTCTACCATGTTATAAATCATGTTCTTCAGCATTTTTCATAGATAGAACATGCAACCAATATGAGCATTGCATAAAAATCATATTATTCATGATTACTTCTTTAGTCTGCTTTATGATCTACATAGGCCACAATGAAGATTACATTCGGTTCTCACGACATAATAGAAGCAGCCTACATGTCAAATTTTGCATTGTCATTTCTCTCACCTAAGCGTACTTTGTACCTTGAGATAAAATATGGTTCCTGAGTGTGAGAGTTTGATTTGCTGTTTGTAAGGATTACATTCGATTCTCACGACATAATAGAAGCAGCCTACATGTCAAATTTTGCATTGTTATTTCTCTCACCTAACCATACTTTGTACCTTGAGATAAAATATGGTTCCTGAGTGTGAGAGTTTGATTTGCTGTTTGTAAAGTAAGTATAGGTCTTGAGGTTGTTTGCCTATAGAAGCCAGGGGAGTACTGTTTCGCCCATTATCCACTATAGCTTCAAGCCTAGCAGCCGGCTCGTTGTTCAGGAGTTCTGAGCCCATGACACTCCTATAGTGGAGCAGTTTGTCATTCCTAGTAATTTACTCTTAAGTATATATTGTATATCAAAATTAAAGAAATACTCCTTTATTTGAAAACTTGTGTTTCATTTTTTACGTTTTGGTTTTTTGGCATCTTGCCGATACAGGATCGAATTCTAGACCTTTGAAAACTTGTGTTTTGTTTTCTGATGTGAGTATTCTAAACTCACTTTAAAAATAAGATAAAGTCAGCACTGTTTCTTCATGCCAGGCTGTTAAATCCCATCCTTGACAGGGATGGTCAGGGTGCACTTGTAGCACGTGTGGCCACATGTCTTAGCAAAATCCAATTCAGTTGTATTTACTAAGCCTTCAAAGATAGTGTGGTATGAATACAAGGTCCATTCGTGGCATAGGGAGGCTTCTCCTGGAAAAGAATATAAACATGTCTTGGCTATTTACCATATTCATAATTTGCTCTTGTTCACGTGAGTTATCTTTATTTCCAGTTTCTTGTAGCATGGCTTATACTTGAGAATATATATATCGAGATCCTCACTGTCTCTGCTCCAAATCCCCATTTTCAAACTGGGTATAGTAGGTGCTTGATCCATAATGGCTCTATTTAGAACTATCACTGTGGCATGTATGCTTAAAAAAATGGAGAGATTAGAAATATGTGCTATGCTGGGAAGAGAGGCAGGAGAATTTTGTTAAATCTGATAAAAACCCAGATTTGCCTGTGTTTTAGAAGCAAAGCTTAGATATGGGCTCCAGGAGATTAGGTGGCAGTCCTTAGGTCTGACCTTGTTGTGGTTAAAGCATATACTGAATGTAAGCATCTGGCACATAATTAGAATGTTTAGGGAGAAATGATGATTCCCTGTAGAATTGGACCATCCCATGCCCTCTGCCAAGCTCACAGTGATCCGAGTGGATGTTAGTGCCACTTCCTGTTCATTTCCTAAATTTGCCCCCTTTGAAGGAAGATAGCCTGAGTAGGAAGAGAAGATTTTTTAAAACATTTTTTAAATTTTTTATTTAATTTATTTTTTTAATTTAATTTTATTTTGTCAATATACAATGTGGTTGATTATTGTGGCCCATTAACGAAACCTCTCTCCCCACTTCCTCTCCCCTCTCCCTCCCAACAACCTCATATCTGCTTGTGTATCAACTTCAAGGGATTGTAATTGTTGTGTCTTCTTCCCTGCCCCACCCCCCGTTTATTTGTGTATTTATTTATTTATTTTTAGCTCCCACAAATAAGTGAGAACATGTGATATTTCTCTTTCTGTGCCTGACTCATTTCACTTAATATAATTCTCTAGGAAGAGAGGATTCTAATCCGAACACTTACAATATAGCGTGTGTTCTGCCTGTTTCTTTTGGCTGAGGACCTGACTACAGTGTTTCACTAACAATGGAAAAATAGCGTAATTGTTGACACAGGATATTATTTCACTAAAAGCTATCAGAAGAATATTTCTTTGTATTTAATTTTAAAAGATGATATTTCTTACGTACCGACATGTAATCCAACTTACTAATTATGTAGTTTTTCTTGACCTTTTGTTTCTAAATAGAACCACTCCACAGTGCATTTAAAATTCCCTGTAATGTCTTATGTGTTCATTTATGCCAGACCCACTGTAGAGAGGTGCTTCCAAACATATGGCCTTTTGTGTTTCTTTACCTCGTACTATGATGTGTCACCAAATTCCCCTTCAGAATCTAAGAATCTTCTTTGCCACATGTAGGGAAACTGACTCCAAAATAAATAACATTGTAGAAATCTAAAAGCTCCCTAAATAATGGGATATAATATGATACAGTACACATTTATACGTCTAGTATAAAATTCAAGAAATTCAAAATATAGCTACTTTCAAATCAAAAATAAATTGAGGAGACATTTATGTTAGTTTTCCTGTTTGTCCAGTGTAAACATAGTTTAGGAGAATGTCAGGAACCTTCCACACTGTATCCTGGGAATTCTACATTTCTCACGAAATTGACTTCATAAAGTAATTTTAAAAAATTACACTGCTGCAATGATTTGATGGAAACACATGCTTTTTAATTTTTCTCTATTGCTCTCATGTTTCAGATCCTTACCTTCTATTTCAGTTGTTCATTTTTGTCATTGTTGGTTTCTGTACACTTTTTAATATTTAGCTCATATTGTGAGGTTGAAGTACACTGTAGCCAAGGATGATGGGGGGGACTCTTGCAGTGTTTCTAGTTCCCAACATGCTAAGTAATGGAGAGAGAAGTATCTTTCTTCTCTGCAGAGGATCCTGTTATACTACATTGTCTGATTGAGGCAATAGCCCTGTATCCGGTCTAGAACCATTTATTGAGGAACACATGCAGGTGCTCATATGTAAAAGGCTGTCCTAGGTTGAAGTGAGCTACATAAATAAGATCCAGTCACTCCCAGATAACTGATCCCTGCTCAATTCAATTCATATGCCCAGTGAAATTGTCAAAGGCGGGTATTTTTTTTTTTTTTTGTAAAGGATATATGAGCCTGAGCCTCAAGTAACTTTCCTTTCATTAGGGATTGATTTCACAATTATACATTCTTAGAAACAGAGAACTTTCCAGCCATAAAAAACCCATGTAATAACCAGACTATCAGTTATAGTCTTATCCCATTTTGAAAATTGGCTTATAAAAAGAAGTTAAGGTAGCAAATGCTATCTTTAGAGTATAATCCATCTAGAGTGGAAACACTAAGTCTTTGTTCAGAACAATGCAGTTGAGAAAAATTAAAGGTCTCGGAAATTACAAATACTTTGTTAAAGTTATTTTGTATTCCCAGGACCTGGTCCTGTTCATGGTACATAGCTGGTGGTCTTAACTAAAAGACACCAGTGTTTGATTATATATCTTAGGGGTGCTTGTAAGAAAAGGCATTTAGAAAGTCAAAGTTAAGTCTCCATTGCTTAACTGACAGTAGTTATGACTGCATCCCTAACATTTAGTTGTTCTTACTCAGCTCCCCCATCACAACTTTCTAATCCTGCTATAATCATAAGTTTACTTGTCAGAGTCTGCCTCTAACCTTAAGTCCCTCAGAGCAGGGTGCTGTCTGGTTCATAGTTGGGCTTCTGCCATGTAGTTAGAATTTGATATCGAGTATGCCCGGGGTCCTAAGCAAGGAACTATGGGCCACAGCCTTCTCCATCCTGAAGCAGGTAAGAGAGCATACCTGGGGTCCTATGCAAGGAGCTGAAGGCCACAGCACCCCCCATTCAGAAGAAGCAAGAGAGCATGCCTGGGTTCCTAGGCAGGGAACCAGGGGCAGTATCTCGCACCCAAAAGCAGGCAAGAGAGCACACTGAAAACACCACTTCCATGCAGGTGGCCCACTGTAGCCATCACCATAACCATGGCTGCTGAAAAAATGGCTCAATGCCACAGCAGCAGCCACAGCCACTGTGCAGGCAACCTGCTGGACACTTGACTGCCTTGACACAAGGAGAGTCACCAGCAAAGACCAGAAAGAGAAGAGGATGTCTCTCTTTGCAAAACTTGCTCCCGAGTAATAGAAGAAGCAACTGCTCTACCAGATGACCAGACATCAATGTGGAGATACTAGAAATGTGAAAACCCGAGAAAATATGACACCACCAAAAGAATACAGTAATTCTCATATACCAGACCCCATAGAGCATGAAACCCTTGAAATGGCTGAGAAGGAATTCTGAGTAACACTTGTAAGGAAACTCACTGAGATCTGAGAAGATTCAGTTAGACAATATAATAAAACAAGAGGGGGAAAAAAGCTGGAATATTAAGGAGCAAATTTACAAAGAAATTAATACCTTAAAAAAGAAGGTAGAAGAACTCATGGAACTGAAAGATTCACTCAACAAAGTGAACACAACTAAAATCTTAAGCAGTAGGCTAGAACAAGCAGATAAAAGAATTTCTGATCTTGAAGATAGTCTTTTTGAAATAACCCAGGTGGACAAAAAAAAAGGGAAAAAGAATTTTAGAAAATGAAGGAAATCTAAGAGAGCTAGCAGACAACCTTAAGCATACAAACATTTGGATCATGGGTGTTCTAGAAGGGGAGGAAAAAGGGGAAGGCATGGAAAACCTACTCAATGAAATAATAATAGAAAACTTCCCAGGTATAGGGAGAGACAGAGACTTTCAGATCCAGGATATTCAAATATCCTCAAATGGATTCAACCCAAAAAGATCCTCTCCGAGGCACAGTATAGTCAAACTGGCAAAGTTCAAAGACAAAGAAGGAATCTTAAAAGAATCAAGAGAAAAGCGTCAGTCACCTATAAGGGAGCCCCTATCAGACTAACAGTAGATTTCTCAACAGAAACTCTACAGGCCAGAAGAAAATGGGATAACCGTGCACTGGCCAGCTGCCAAAACAAACAAAAAGAAGTCAGAAAATGGGATGATATATTCAAAATCCTAAAAAAGACAAAACTGCCAGCCAAGAAGACTATACCCAGCAAGGCTATATTTCAGAAATGAGAGAAAAATAGTGTATTTTCCAGACTAACAAAAACTATGGGAGTTTACCACCACATAACCAGCCCTACAAGAAAGTACTCAAGGAAGTCCTGTGTCTGGAATCCAAAAAATGATAATCACTACCATGAATACACATGAAAGAACAAAACCCACTGGTAGAACAAAAATGCAAACAAGAAAGAGAAACTAAATCTTGCCACCACAAAAAGCCATAGTGACAATGTAATAATGTCCCTATTTTATTTTTGATCTTGGTAATTTTGATCTTCTCTCTTTTTTCTTCATCAGTCTATACAGAAGTTTGCAAATTTTGTTGATCTTTTCAAAGAATCAACTTTTGGTTTTGTTGATTTGAGACTAGAGATACTGTTTTTAATTCCCTGTTTCATATATTTCCATCGTAATCTTTATTATTTCCTACTTATATTTGCTTTTTGTTTAGTTTGCTGTACATTTTCTATTTCCTTAAGGTAGAAGTTTATATTACTGATTTGGGGATTTTTCTTATTTTTTAATATGGGTGTTTACAAGTATAAATTTTCTTCTAAGCACTGCATGAGCCCTGCCTCCTATAAATTTTGATACGTTGCACTTTGATCTTTATCTCAGATACTCTCAAATTTCCCTGTGATTTTTCTTTTTACTCATTGTTTATTTAGGAGACTGTTATTTAATTTCCACACATTTGTGAGCTTTCTAAATTTCCTTATGTTATTGTGGTCAGAGAACATATTTTCTAAAATTAGTCTTTTTTTTAAAGGAAAAAAAAGGAAAAATTTGAACAAACAATAAAGTTCATAGAGAGATTTCCATCATCTTTCAAATCTATTTTTCTACTAAGTTTTTGAAGTGTCCTTGTGTTTATATTGCTTCATTGTTTTTTTATGCAATTTATGTTGCTAAACTTAGATATTTGATTTCTGTTCTTGATTTCTTTTTATTAAGAGGTCCTGTTGATTTGCTTAGAAATTAATTTGCCTTTGAAAAGTTTATTAATCTTCCTCTGTTGAAATTAATTTGATATTTGCAAGCTTTTGGAAGACTTTAGAGAGCTATTTCATATAATTGTAGAGATTGTAAAATGAAATATGTAAATTTTAGTAAGTTCTATATCCAGTTTTTGTGAAAATTTGAAGCCCTACTTTGTACAGAGTATTTTGTTATTCATATATTATTCAGTTTATGTATTTATTATTTGAACAGATAAATGTGCATGTCCTTAAAAAAGAATTTGTTAAATATCATGCCCTTTTCCTTATATGGAGAAACTGAGGTACAGAGAGGGTAAGTGACTGTCCCAGAGGTACGACTGGGTTCTAAGTCTTCTCCCTCTCTCTTTCTGAGCCTCTGAAGTCAACACCACCTGGAATCCCAAGTCTATTTTTTGTGATTGCTTCAAGGAACCAGATAGAGTTTCAAAACCAAGTGTGTCACACTCGTTGATATTGTCATCCACCCCTTTTTGAGAACCTCATAATTCATATGATCTTGAAAGGTGTGAGTACATAAATGGAGGTATCCCTAGGCAAAGCTGTGAAAAATGTGAAGTTTGCATTTGAGGTCCTCTCCCTCAGCAAAAATGTATGACAACATGTCCCTGAAGTGACAGAAGCCCAATAGATAAGTTTGAAAGAACGCTAATAATGATCCCTTAACAAGGTCATGTGAGGATTAGGAGTTTTTTATTAATGCTGTTTCTTGTTGGTCAAAAGAAGAAGATTATCTTCCTTTCCTGCCTTTGTTCTTCCTCACCTCTTAGGACGGAGCCTATAACTGTAAGAGACAGCCGCTCACCGGATTAGCCAAGGTGTTGGCCTTTTGTTCTAAGTGGTAGGGAGGGTCCAGTTTCCTCTTAAGGAAGAACAAGAGGATCTTTCTTTCTCAACTAGTCTTATCAGTTGATAGTTGTTGCTTGAAATCCCTACAGCAGCATTACCCTGCTGAGGTTGTCCCTAACTACATTGTAGTTCCTAACCCCCAACTCCCAACACACACATGTGCGTGCACACACAACAAATTGGTTCCACAAGAGATCATGTCAAATCTGGAAGAGAGATCATGTTCTTACTTGCAAAATATACTTATTTTGCATGTTACAGAAGTGCGCAGGCAGCAGAGCAAGAGCTTCATCTATAAACCATGGCATTCGTAGGTCAAAGACATTTCTTAAAATATATTCTTATAAATAAAACCACTAATTTATTTTTCACCTTTAAATAGATAAACATATTCCACATTTCAGGAAATGTTTACATTTAAAGTAATTTGGAAAGGACCATCAGTGAACTGAAAAGCCTTTAGCACTGCACATATTGAGGAACTCCCTATTTAAGAATTACTTGATGGTTTTTGACATTAGGGACAGCAAAATAGACGTAGCATTGTGAAAAACAATGACTCATTCTTGTTTTGGGTGACTAGCTACTCGGGGAAAAATTAAGATGCTCTAAAAGGCTTTGGTAACTTCATATCATGCCAAAATGTTCACACTGTCAACTAGATTGAAAGGAGCAATCGGAAACAAATCCTCCATCTCTGCTGTCTTACAGAAGACTGAGCCTTCACACATACAGCTAGGTTAGGCCTTCCAGGTTACACCTGCTGAGGATCCAAAGGTCCAGGACACCTTATAGCTGGGAGAAGGGAGCTTGTTGCCCCCCCCCCTTTTTTTCCATTTTTTTAAATTGTGATAAAACATACATATCATAAGGATTGCCTTATGCTTATTTAAGCATTTTTACGCTTTGCATGGAATTAATTACATTCACAATGCCTTGTGATTACTGCCTCCATCTATTTCCAAAATTTTTAATCATCCTGAACATAAACTGTGTACCCCTTAAGCAATAACTTTTCATTATTCCTCCCTGCCCTCCCCCCCCCATTTCCAATAGCCTCTAATCTCTTTCTATCTCCAAAATTTTTTTTCCTGTTTAATTTATTTTTCCTTTATTGACCCATAATAATTGTATACATTCATGGAGTACTATATAGTCAGATAAATGTGTTTCACTGCATAATCATGGAGTTTCCAGCTTCTTAAAATCTATATGTTTAAAGCATTCATTAGCTAAATTTATCTCTGATGGATGAAATTATTTTAAAATTTCATGATAGCACTATAGCCTAGTAGTGACAAAGGTGGGCTCTACATTAGCTGCGTTCAAATCCTTCCTCTCCCACTGACATTCATCAAGTGACTTCACCCTCAGTCTTGGACCTCTCTGATAAATAGGGTTAATAATGCTTGATACCTCATGGGGGAGTGTGAGGATTAAATGAGCCAATGGATATAAACTGTTTAGCACAGCTGTTGCTATACAGTATGTATTCAATACATGCTAATTATGATTCTAATTATTTTGTTACTACGACTGCTTCAAAAACATATTTTATGTTTCTAAAGCCCCAGGTTAGTGCAAATAATAAGGACTATTCCGAGATTTCCTCCTGTTCACACTCAAGAGAACTCATTTTGAAGATTTATTTTTTTCATAATTCCCCTTTCTCAGACCCCTCGGGCTTCCCACCACCCAGACCATTAATATTTGTCAAAGCCAAAGTGATTATTAATCAAATAGAGCCTAAAGAAAATACTTGAGATTTGTTTTAATTGTAGTTTAAAGAGTTTTCCACATTCCACTGGTTTATAAAAATGCCAAAAGTTAAAAATGAAGTAAATGTGAATAAAATCTTCAGCATTTGCAGTTTTATGTAGTCTGATAGTCTGTGATGAAAGAAGTTTGTCAGATAGTCAGGACTTTTCAGAAAGGAATCGAGTTTACACTGATTTTTTTAAGTCAGGATATGTAATCTGTCCCTGTTTTCACTTGTTCTTATAAACTGGAAGGAACTTCAAAGCCAAACAACTTTTTGAAGTGCTTTTGCCCTAACTTCTCAGACTGGTATACCTAAAGAAATGGGCTTTAGTTATGAGAGAGGCTTAGTAGTTCTCTTTCAAAGGAAAACATCACTTTTCTAAATAAGCTCTACTGGTTTGATGCTCCTTTTTTTCTACTTGAAGCACATTTTCTCCCTCCTGCCCAAGCAGGGTATTTGCAGCAGAGTGATCTCAGTTTCTCTTTGTTCTCTGTCTGATGTTCCTTTGATAGCGGATGGTTTCTCGCTCTTTGGGAGCAAATCCAGATGACCTGAAGGACCCAATTAAAATTAGTATTCCACGCTATGTCCTCTGCGGGCAAGGAAAGGACGAGCACTTTGAGTTTGAGGTCAAGGTAAGTGTCCCTTCTTTACCCTTCCAGAGGCACGGTGGTTTGAGGCTATGCAGTGCTTTGTCTGTCTCTCTTGTAAAAGGTGATGAAGCTATATGTAAGTGTTTTATTTTGCAAGAGAGTGGTCATGCCCTTCTTTAAACCAGTCTGTGGAATTCAAGACTGCAGCACATGGAGGGAGTGACCCTAGAGAAGAGAATGGTAGTTGGGGAGTCAGACAGACATGGAAGCTCTGTCACCTACTGGCCCCACAGGTACAGTGACAGACCAGCCTTTGGTCACCCGTGTTGCCCAGGACTTGACTGATTTAAGCCATGAAAGTTCCATACCCTGGAAAACCCCACAATCTTGGGCAAACCAGGACAGTTGGTCACCCTACCCATGGGCTTAGGTTCAATTTTCTTATCTACAAAAATGAGAATAATAATATTTATGTATAGGGATATCAATGCATGTAAAATGCTACATCCAGTGGCTGGGATATAATAAAAAAGGAATTATAGATATTGCTGTTATCACTATGGCTGTTTTGGTTTTTGTTTTTATTATTGATTAGGAAACTTGCCTATATTATTAATTTAGGAAGTTTCAGGTAATATTTGATTTATAACAACTTTTCAGGAAGAGATGTACCTGTTTTCTTACATCATACTTTCCAAAGTAGTGACTTCATCTTATTACTAATTTATTTCCATTGACTCATAACACTTAAATGTTGCTGGCCATCATCCCCTCCCTAAGGAATTAATGACAAATCACGCTTCATTTTCAAGGATAGGCAAGGGTATTGATGTCATGAAGTCCACCAGGATCACCTATATGGATGTGTTAGGTTATTCCTTGAGGTGGTTTTGTTCAGATAAACACCAGACTGGAAATCTGGATGCTGAGTTCTGTAAATTCTGACTCTGCTGTGGTTTGCTGAGTGACCTGAAGTCTTCTAACTTCTCTGAGCTTTAGTTTCCTCATTGGTAAAATAAGGAAATGGGACAATTGGAAAGTTGGTCTACAAATTTCGTCTTACCGGAGAAGCCTGTTTGTTCAAAGAATATCTTTGAGGAAGGACACTGTAGAAAGCAGGTGAGCCTGCAGCTGCTGTAAGGGGAGGGAAGAGCCCGTAGCCACCGTCCCCACCTTCCCCATTCCTGTGGCACCTCAGGGGAGCCCCCAGGCTCTGGGGGATCTGTCCTTTCAGGTGTGCACATTCCTTATTTTCCTGAAGAAACAGCATAAAACACTTCTTTTCTAATTAGTCAGGTTTTTAGATTTTTATTTCTGTATACTGAGTTTTTCTTTAAAAAAAACAACTGGGCATTAATTTATATATGTGAGGTTGTGTTGAGAAGGCATGATGGCTGTATGAGGCTATTGTTTCTAACTTTACTGATCGGATGCTATGGTTTCTTTCTTTTGCTGGGGTTTTTTGGCTGTGCTCTAACCAACTGAGCAACCAGCCAGCCCCAGATTCTGTGGTTTGTTATTAAAATGTTACCTCATGTCCTTGGTCCATTACTTCCCACTGCCCCTGACCTAATGCCTGATTCCTGCTCAATTTCTTTTCATTTGTTCTCAACCATTCTAAATTTTGTGTGTCTCTGTGTGTGTCTGTGTAGAGTTCCATTTGTACATATATATAATGTGATATATGTGTATAAAAACAATTTCAGAAGGTGTGTTTGTATTATTTCCATGTTTTTGAATTATGGGGATGAAGTCTGGCTTTCACCAGCTCAGAATGTGAATTCTCCAAAGCATAGAACTCACAGCAGTGAAGGACATGCACTGATTTTAGTTGGTACATGGATATATTTACTTTAACAGATAAATGTGTTAATGAAGCATAACTATTAAATTGATTTATGTGTGGAACTTAGATAAAGAAGGTATTGAATTTTTTTAAACTGAGTTGATTTAAATAAAAATTACACATAAGTAATAGTCCAGGTTGTATGCAGATCTGGCAAAAATCATGAAGATGCTACGGTCAAAACTGAATAGAGAAAATTATATGAGGCCTTACAGAGTCGAGACTTTCACTCAAAATACATAAAATCCAAATCCAAAGAGTTCTGCTTGTTTCAGATTTATCAAAGCAAGTTCTGGAAGCATGTCATTGTTTTGCTTTCTTTTTCTGCTTATCCTCGGTGCTGTAATCATTAGCGCCAGGAATGGACTCTTAGCATTAGCCTGCAGGTTTCCTAGTTCTCCCTTTAGGAAGGGTCTCTGATGGTTTTACAGGTAGGTGTGCCCAGGGCCTCCACTCCTGTGGAGACACCCTGTCACGGAGGTATGAGCGCCTAGAACTGGCAACAGACATTGTGTGAAGAAGATACTGTCCCTCCTCTTAACGGAACAAAGTGGCCTGGCTCAGGGCAAAGATAGCTGTTGGAACAGTTCTGGGTGCCTAGACATCCTGTCCAGAGGAGTATACTCCAGTGAGTTTATGTACGTAAAGTGCTTGAAATAGTACCTGCCATATAATAAGTGCTGGGCAAGTGTTCGTTTTTAAAAATAAATAAAAATAAAAAGGTTTAGGGAATGAGTGAGATTTTACCCTTGAAATTCCCTCAATGATTTTCAACGTGCCGCTATATCTTTATGAGAATTTTGGGGGTTTTTTGTTTGTTTGTTTTCCTTTTTAATTATTAGTTCACCCTCAGCATTCTGAATTTAAAAATTGTGTGTCAACCTTCCATCCATCATTTGTACATTTTATGCATAGGCCATGTTTTCTAGAACAAATAGGCACACCTGTGATTATTTTGGCTACTACTAAATTCTTGAGCGAGTAGCTTAAAGAAGGCTAATGTGAAAAGTATTATTTTTAAAACAGGCTATTCTCCTTAGTTTTAGGCTTCTTTGAAGAAAAATCTGATGTTAACTTAAAAAGATGTTTTATGTCATTTTACTATATACTTTTGAGAAATCTTTTCTACTTCTCTTTTTAAAAAGTTATTTTTGTTTTTCTTTGTCCTGCACAATGGTCTTAAAGGTCTTTTGGGGTCCTGAGTACATACCTTGAGGTGCCGTGCCCTCTGTGACCAGCTGGGCAGGGGCTTGATGCCCCCCTGTTGTAGGACCCCTATTCACTGTATGGCTTGCTGGTGGTCACTGCCAGCTCATTGAGGGGCCCAGGGGGCCAGCTCATTGAACACCCCAGGGTCCACTTGCTGCCATTTTCCACTCACTGGGCAGGCAGGCCCGAGAGCGCCTGGGAGAGACAGCAGGCAAGGGGCGGCTGCCGGTTCTCCTCTGTGAGCTTCCCCCACACCCCCCTTATCCCCTCTGTTTACTACCCTGTTCTGCCCACCCTTCCTCAAGTAGGACTTATCAGTCATTTAATCATTCCTTCTTTCTGGCTGTTTTCATTTTAATCCCCAATTTGGTAGCTCCAATTTGTTCTGGTCATTGCCAAATGGCGTAGTCATAAGCCCATTAAGGGAATGTTCCAGGTAGGGTACAGGGAGTGGAATTTGGGGGCAGGGCAGGGAGACAGCCAGGGTTCCCAAATGTTCATCCTCTGATCCCTGATGGGTCCTGAGGCAGTTTCCACCATTGGTCTTTAAAATGAGAATAATAGAGCTTTTTATTAAACTAAAATATATTTAATTCAAAAGAACTCTCTTCTATATCTACTTCATTTGGGGGGATTAAAAACAACTTTCTTTTATCAAATAACTGTGAGAATAGATAAGTAGATAGGTTTTTGCTGTTTGGTCCCATTTAATTTTTTAAATCTATTTTGTTGAGGTATAAGTTGTATAATGAAATGCACACCTTTTGAGTATAGTTGGAGTTTTGACATACGTATGCACCCATGTAACCAGCCCCCCAGTCAAGACTGAGAACTCTTCAGTCACTTCGGAAAGTTTCTCGTGCCCCTGTGCAGTCAGCCTGCACATCCAGCCTCCAGCATGTGCTGATCTGCTCTCTACAGCTCCAGATGTGTCTGTTCCAGCATGCTGTAGAGATGGAATCGTGCAGCATTGATCTTCTGTCTGGCTGCTTTCACTTACATGATGTGTTGGAGATTCACCTATGTATTTGAGTATGACTAATTTTCTTTTTATTGCTGAATAGCGTCCCATTGTATGGATATATCCCAGTCTGGGTATTCATTTCTCTTGGTGTTCATTTTAATATTTTTACCTAATGATACAGAAAGTTGGCATCTCCATGTTGCTTCCCACCCACCACCCTTTAACAATCCCTGAAGGACACATGCCTAGGAACTGCTGATCAGGGTACCGGTACCCATTACCCTTGAAGTTGTCCCTTCCAGGGGGTCCTAATAGCACATCCCTATGGGACTGTGTCCACAGAGACGTAGATGTCCGTCCTGCCGACTGACAGAGACAGATGAAGCAGGAGGCCGAAGGTGGCCAGTCTGCCTTCTGTCTGAGAAGAGCACATTCTGGTCTGAATATGGCTGAATGTCACCTGCTGGTCAGCAGAATGTAAAATATGTGCCTGCACTCATCTGCAGCTGCCACAAGTAATCCCACTAATGGGACTACAGCATCATCTTAGAACTGCCACTTCACATGCTTTTCAGGGACTGATACATGAAATCAATTCCACTGCATTATGCCTGCCATTTTCAGTTAGCTAGGACCAGAGTGGGTCAAATTTAATTTTCCAATTACATTTTGGCATGATACAGACACCAGCCTGGGAAATCTATGTTAAGGCTAACAGAGGCTTTCATATTCTTATGTCATAAGTTGGTGTCTCCAGCAATGTTTCAAATGCTTTGCATTTTAACTTACGTATCAATTTTTGTGGTATAAAGAAATAAGCCAATACTAGTGTATTTTTTAATATTTTGTTTCTCAAATGTTTCTCTTCCTGTAAAAACTGGAAGCAAATGCTTTGCATTTTAACTTACGTATCAATTTTTGTGGTATAAAGAAATAAGCCAATACTAGTGTATTTTTTTTTTTTTTGTCTTTTTGTCTTTTTTCCGTGTCCGGCAACGGATTGCAACCCTCAGTAATCTTTACAAGACATTGTCCTTCCATCTCCTTCCTAGAGTGGTGACATACACAGTAGTGTCTGCTCCCCCACACCTCCATTCTCCATCCATCACCCAGTTTACTCCTTTCAAGGCCATTGTTGAGTTCATGGCTGGTCTTCCCCTGTAGACGTGAGCTCCCTGGACCCTCCTCTGTCTGGTGTGGCACTGAGTCCCCGGCCTCACACAGTGCCTGATTGGGAAGGTCACCAGTAGAGATTGCTCAGCAATATCATGCACACAAGCCTGGCCCCAAAGTGTTCTCATGGCCATAGTCTCTCTAGAGCTTAAGAGGTGATTAACTGACCACGTGCCCTTTTTAAACGGTCCCTTGCAACTCCTCGTGTCCCATCCACACTGATGTATGCAGTCATTGATTAGCCACCAGCTAGCTCTTAGTCATGCAGAGAGAGTGTGGGCAAATGGAGCTTGTCCACTGGTCTGAGTCCAAGGATGCCGATCCTTCCCCTGTCCCTTTCTCCCTGCCTCCCCCACCTTCTCAACACTCCCCCGCAGTGCACCTGTGCGCGCGCGCGCGCACACACACACACACACACACACACACACACACTGTGGCACTGAGCAGTCTTCAGCACCCATGGATTCATTCTGTTTTGCCCCATCTTCATACATCTTCACAGACGGAGACCGCTATGTCCACGGTCCACCCTCTGGACGTCATCCTGGGCACCTGGGCATTCTGCAGCCCCTTACTCATGGAAGCACATGCACATTGTTGTGTCCTTTGAGAAGCCTTCTGACGTCCTAGTCACCCCCCTGTCACACTGCAGGAAGAACAGGCCCCTGCCTCTTCTCACATGGTTCAGGTCATCCCTTTTGACCAGTGTCACTTTAGTCCACTTGTGGACCAAAGGGATGCACTCCTTACCTTGAACACACAGTGTCCCAAACAAAGCCTTACCTTATTTGAAACATGTGATTTTTGTTTGGATACCATAGTAATATTCTCCTCTTGTTCTGACTCCTGGCAGGTTAGAAGGGCCCGAGAAGGAGGGTGAGTGGAGAAAACATGAGTAACAAATGACAGTGAGAAAGCGTGACCTCAAGGAAGTTCTGCACAAACTCGTAGACCCCGTGTGAAGAACTCTTGAGTGCCCAGTTGGTGGCCGTCCTCTTCAGTCACGTGAACTTAGATATGTATCAGCTCCCTTCTGATTCCTGTCAGTCCAGCCCGAGAGCTGGGGAGATGCTCACACCTGGAGGCCTCAGATCTGCTGGGTCCTCCCTAAGCAGAAGGGACCCAAAGTAGGACTCAGTAAATTGCAAAACTGCAGGGTGGTCGTGCAGTTTGGAATCTTGCTTCTACACGTGACAGGGACTGTGGGCCCAGGGACTGGCAAAGTCATGGAATAGTATTAACTTGAGGCAGGAGGATCAAACTGGCAGTGGAAGATGGGTGTGGGTTTGTTTTCTTTTGTTTTGTTTGTGGCCTGAACAGATTTTTTAAAATTTTGCATGAGTTGTTAGCATTGTAAACTCGGGCGGTATGACACAGAAATTCACACTTGCCAAGCTCCTATGGAAAGTCAAAACACATGAGAACCGGGCCTAATGTTCCTGGGGGTTGGCCCTGGCCGAGTGGCCACACCGCACATGAGGTGGGACCTACTCTTCACTTTGCCATAGACCTCAGGCTCCTGAGGAAATCACCTTGATGAAACTCTAGTCTCCAGCTGCACCCTACAGAAAGGCTCACAGACCAAATTAAGTCTGTTTACCCAGTTTATTAAATCAGTTTAAATGCACCCAAAGACACAGGGAGAAGGCAGGGTAAGTTGACCCTGAGGGTGTGACAAACAGGTGAGCAGAGCGTTCTGGCCGACCCCTGGTCACACCGTGTTCGCCTGTCCTATCTCTCTCTGCCACCTCAGTCTTTCCCACTGATGGTGTGCTTACAAGGACCACAGTGGAGTTCTGAGCAAGGGACCACAGCAGATGTGTTCTAGGTAGCAAGTGCTCAGAGCCTTTGCACACTTGCTCCATGAGAGAGAGCAGGAGAGGGACACCTGGCCATCAGAGCACTGTAGACAGCCCTGATTTTCATCTGCACTTCTTGGGTAGAGCACCTGTGGTGCCAGAATGGGGTCACCAAGGGGGTCCCAAGTGCTCAGAGCCTTTGCACACTTGCTCCATGAGAGAGAGCAGGAGAGGGACACCTGGCCATCAGAGCACTGTAGACAGCCCTGGTTTTCATCTGCACTTCTTGGGTAGAGCACCTGTGGTGCCAGAATGGGGTCACCAAGGGGGTCGACTCAGGGGTATCATAGCTATCATCCCAGAGGGGGTGTATCATGACTTTATCCCCGTCCCCCTTTTTATCTCCTACTAACACTCTTTTCCATTATATTTTTTAAAAATTATTCTATCTTTGGCATGTCTAATAGGTTAAGAACCTACAGACTATATTTAGCACTCTTAGGAATTTTGTCATGTCTCACAAGCTGCTTGCTTACTAGTTATCTGTTCTGACACATCCTGTGAGATTTGCCTGTATCTCATAAGCTTCTAACTTATTTGCTGGCTGTGCTAAACCCTCTTATGAGCTTCATTCTTCTTCTGTAGCACAACTGGATGTTCTCAGATAATGTCGTAGACTCACGCTGCGCTCCCTGTTATCTGTCACTCACTGTGCCTCTCTGAGTTTCCTTCCTGACTGATCTCGGTGGGCAGAGATTGAGTTTGCAGCACCTCTTTGAGGAAGGAAACTAACATCCATCAAGCACCTTCTTCACCCCAAGCATGTTGCTAGACATCCCCACAAATGTGGAGTATGTACCAAAATGGGGGTATTATTTGTATTTCTGAATTAGGAAATTATGAAAGACTGCCTGAGGCCACACAGCTAGTAAGTAGGTCCAGGTACCAAAAGTCCATGTCATATCTAAGTTCATCGAGCCGTACTGATTTCCTTACCTATTCATTTTAATGTACTTTTCAAATATCACTGATTTCTGCACTTTTAGAAGTTGAGGCTCTATTTTAGTGTTGCTCTAGACATACTGGCCATTTCCAAATCCTTGCCAGTTTTCAAAATTTACTGGGGTTTTTTTGTGTTTTTAACTTTCTATCTTGAATTCTGGCCAAGTCACAGATACTTTGTAAAGTGGGGTGATTGTAAAGACTTTGACAAATATGGAGAATTTGATGGTATATAGACCTGCCAGGAAGCATGAAGAAGAAATGCCCAGGAAATTTGCAGTTTGGGAGTTGCCGCAATCACATTTACAGTCGGGGAGATTTCTCTTTATTTGGCAGAACAGAAGTAAGAGCCATTCCAGTCTATTAGATAAACTATGCACACATACATCTTTTAGAAATACTCCCAACCTGATAGCATATAAATGTTCAGAAAGAGTAGTGTGTTGGCGTCTGAATCTGCACTTATTAGTAACTTGATAGATTATCTCCCTGCACATGTATTCACATAGCAGAGACAAACGAGGTGTTGCGTACGCTGCAGTCCCTCCAGATGCAGATACTCAGTTTGCGTACTGTCCTTAAACATGGAATTACACCTTTTATCCTAAGATTTTTTTTGTTTTACTTAAGCACCCCTGGCATCTCTTTGAGAACTTTGTCTTCCACTGAAAACGGATACTCAGTTTGCATACTGTCCTTAAACATGGAATTACACCTTTTATCCTAAGACTTTTTTTGTTTTACTTAAGCACCCCTGGCATCTCTTTGAGAACTTTGTCTTCCACTGAAAACGAAGAAAAACCATTGTGTTTTCCTTCCCCAGTTTTCATACAAACCAACTGATCTTTTATATCGCCCTCAATCGGACACTCGTGTTTATCTTCACAAAGTAAGTGCTGCAGATATGAGAAATGACTAAGAAGAAATGAGATGGAGGCGTGAGCATAGAAGAAAAGTAGTCAGAACCTTAAGGTGGTCATTATCTTGAATTGCCATTTCACCCAAATTTCTGTGTTTCTTCTATGAGACTATATTAATACTCCCTCTCCCTTTATTTCAGAATTTTGGGAGTTTTACATCTCTTTCTAGAATAAAATTTGTTTTAAAATAAATCACAAAATGGCTTTTTGTAGTTGCTGCCCATGGATACCCTCACCTTTCAATAGTAGATAATGTAGGCCTTTCTTTAGGAATGTGATCACAGTGCCAGCAGTTGCCATTTATTGAGTATCTGAGCACTGTACCTAGTCTCTTCACATTTTTTAGTTCATCTGCAGGTTGGGTGTCATGAGTGCCTTTTACAGATAAAGAAATTGAGGCTTGAAGGAATTTAGTAATTTAGCTAAAGTCACACAGCTAATAAGTGACTAGGATAGTGTCAGGATCCAAGTCTCTTTTAATCCAGAGCTTTTCAGTATTCCTTTCTCCCGTGATGACTGGTAGGGTTTATGTTCCTTGCTTTGCCTCTGAATGTCTAGTAATTTAAAGGAAAATTGCTTAAGCTATCATTCTTGCAATTTTCCATAATTTTAAAGTAGAGTAATCCTTATTCCTCACCTGCTTCACAGAGGTGTTAGGGGAAGGGAGAAGTACTTTATCAGTAATGATCTTGCATTTAAAAGGCCCCCATCTTCTCAGAATCTCAGGGCCTTGATACATTCTGTCAAATTTACCTTCAAACTATCCTATAAGGTAAGTATACTAAAATAAATGGTATTACACCTTATTTTGAAGATGCTGAAATTGAAGCATGAGGTAGTCATTATTCCTAGTTATTTCAGAAGGCTGGGTTTGGGCCAGCTAGAAAGCCCCATTTGATTAGCAGCACTTCAGAGTTATCTAGAGCATGGGTGTAACTCAGTCACTGATCGCTACACTCATTTCTTCCTGGCACACCAGATGCAGACCAGGTCCATGAGCCCAGGTCTCTGAGGCACTTTCTGTACTTGTGGTGATGTAGCTGTGCAGAGGGTGTCTGGATTTGCCTGGATAATAAAGCTGTAGAGTCTTATATTTGCATGGATTTCCTGCTTCCAGGAATCTTCATTCTCTAGACCCTGTGCACCTCCCACCCACGTTACCAACAGACAGGAGCAGGTCTAGGATTGGCATCAGATTCCACTTTCCTTTCGCAGAGCACTGTCTTTAGGACCAGGCTCCTCCTGCTGGGCCTCAACATCTTCCCTCTGGTGCCTTTGAGGCACAGTTTCTGCAGTTGGCCAAGCTATTTGTTCAGGGGGCCCCCTGCAGTGGAGAGGGGATGTCTGCTCGGTCCTGGAACTCCATAGTGGTTTGTGGACATGATCCAGGTGGCTGCTGTGCCCTTGCCTCCAGTGCCCCTGGATGGCAGCTACCATAGTCTCTCTTCCATTGTACCCACCTGGCTGCAGAGATCACACCCCCTTTGGGTTCCCTAGAAAAAGAGGCATGTAAACGTTCCTGAAGTTTGCCTGGGGGAATCAGAGTAGAGAGTACATTGCAAGTCTCAGAGCAAAGTACTTAAAATACCCCATTAGGCAGTATATTCTCCCCAAAGCACCAGCCTTTTCATTCCTCCTTCCTTAGATATTCCTGGGAGCTCCAAGTACTGTCCGCTTATTAAGCCAAGGAATTCAGCCCCAGCCCACTTGCTCAGTATTTCTCCCCAAGCTGTGTACCCAAAGGACCATGACACTCAGAACAAGAGGCTGTTCGGTTCATAGGACCCACCTGTTAAAGGCAATTTAGAGAGTACCATTTGTTTCTTGATGTGTCTTTTAGGAGCCTTACTCCTGTATTTATTCTTACCTCCAAATTGTTTGTCTCAATATAGGTTCTAAATCAACAGAATGCTTGCTCCAAAAGGAATTTAGTAAATGACATTTTCTCTTTGTGTTACAGTTCTTTGCCCCCTTCCTTATCTTCCCTAATGCCTACTTTCTAAAAACTTTAAACAGCTATAGATAAGTCAGAAAAGGACTAAAAAGCAAGTTGTTTTATTGCCCACTGTTCAGGATAGAAAAGGAATTAGAAAATATAGTAGAAAAGTATTTATTGAAAAGAAACTCTAACCTCCACAGTGTCCATTATTGTTTCATTTATTATTTAACAAATATTTATTTGGTGCCTGTAATATGTTTTTTAAAAAGACCATATTAGGAGCATTAAGGTACTGAAGAAGAGCAAAGACGAATGAGCAGTATATGTAGTCAAGGGACAACTAAGTGGGGGAGGAGAAACACCTGCAGAAGAACAGAGCCACACAAGCGCATGCCTCGTACGTAGAGGGGTGATCGGGAAGACCTCAAGGTGGACTTACATTTTTGTTTGCTTGATCGGCGGATTTCGGAGAGTGGAGATGAGAGAGGAGGCATTCCAGGCAGTAGGAAGACTGAGGACCGAGGCCCAAGGGCAGAAAAGTACAAGTGATACGTTGGTATAGAAAGCAGTGCAGTTTGAGGCTAGCCTTGGCTCCTTTCAAGGCAGAAGGGAATTAGGGAATCAAGAGAAGATCAAGTGGCTTTGAAGGAAAAAAGACAGCAGTGATGACATCGTTTTGAGATGCGCTGAGAAGATGCTCAGGGGCGTTGGTCTTAGGTGGCCCTGATAATGGATCAAGTGGCTTTGAAGGAAAAAAGACAGCAGTGATGGCATCGTTTTGAGATGCGCTGAGAAGATGCTCAGGGGCGTTGGTCTTAGGTGGCCCTGATAATCTCAGTAAAACGAGATCGTTGTCTGTGAGGATTGAAAATCTAGAACATTTTGAAACACTCATCACAGAGAATGTGATTTGGAAGGAGTTACAAGTAGGAGTGATGCTGCTGAGTTAAAACAGCATACATTTCATGCAAATGTGTTCTGCCTGCCTTGGGGGCTGTCCTCAGCAGTGCCAGGCAGCATGGAGGAGAGAGAGAGCTGACACCACAGGCTGCCTGATGTGGGGCATTATTCTGGTGTGCCCCACAGAAGGTCTAGGGAGCCAGGGCGGTGCTGATCTCCCAGTGGCAGGAAAATGGGCCCGGAGTTGGCCTGGACCTGTGGGTGAGTGATCCAGAAGAGAGGAGATGAGCTAGGAGACCAAGAAGTCACAGTGAAGAGGACCCACATCCATGGCATGTGCGTGCCTACCAGTGTTGTGTGTCCCCAGAAAGATTTGGCGATCTGAGTAATTGGATGTTAGTGTGTGATCTCTATGGTGTGTCACTGTGATTAACGGGGTGTTGGCTTCTTTTCCACCTCCAGCTTAGTTCTGTTTGCAATAGTTGTTTAAAGAGATTTTAATTAAACCTCATGTACTAATTCTTGTTACCATACAGATTCATACATTTGGAATATATTTCTTGTTTCCACAAACATGTTCATCATTACGTTGCTTCTTAAGACACTGGGTAGAATTCGTTAATGAATTAGATTCTGCCGTCTTGGAAATAGTGGGACCTTCATGAATTCATCTTCCACCAGCCACAGCTTAGAGTAGCCGCCCCTAAATTCTTTAGACACACATATTTATCAGTGAAAAACTTATTGAGTAGGCACACCGATATATCTATTTTTATTTATTTAGAAAGCACATTTACTCACTGTAACTGTGAGTAACTGTAGTTATTATTTATTATAATACACGTCAGAATTAGAAATGGAAAAAAAATAAGATAAATATAAATAAATAGAAGTTTCAGTAGTTTCTTTCTACACCCCATGAATCATCTTGTCTCGTCTGTTTTGGAAACCACCAACTTGGAGAGTATGTATCAGTTTCATTTTCTGTAGTGTCCAAGGAGATTTTAATTAAATCTTAATGTACCAATGCTTGTTACAATGTACATCCAGACATTCGGGATGCGTTTCATGTTTCCTCAAATGTGTTCACAGGTATACTGCTACGTAAGATTTTATTTTGCCAAAATCTGACAATTCTTTTAGTATATATTAGGTTGGTATTAGATTATTTCCTCTAAACCATTATTTATTGTAAGGATTTTTAATATGTACTTAAGGTAGCTCCCCAGATGTTGTTAAGAAATGAATGTTATTGAAGAGAACTCTACAAGTGACTATTTAGATAGAGGCCGGTTGGTGTATTTTTCTTTGGGTGAAAAACTGTTGATTATCCTCTTTACACAGATAGATATACACAAGCAAATATATACTGAAGACAGATCTTAAAATTGATCCTTAAACCAGCAAAATATGTATATAACATAAATTGGTGGAAAACACTCAGATGAGAATTGTTTATAAGTAAGTGCAGTCTGTCTTGTGGGCATGTTTATGATGCTTAAGTTACACTTGATCATTTTATGGCCCAGGGAAGATGGATTTGTATCAGCAAAACCATTCAGAGAGAGAGAAGTAATGAATTTGTTCTTCGAAGATACAGTAATGCCTTGCATTCTCAACATTCAAGAAGATAACTGAGTAGTTTGGTCTGATTATTTGTTGTACTGATCTTCTGTCTCTCCTCTCTGCATCAGCACCCCATCCCATGCCCAATTTTAATTAGAGGCAAAACAGAACCTTAACATATATGTTGCCTTTCTGTGTATTTTTTCTGCAAACTTCCCATGAGCCCATGCCCAGCTCTGGTGTGAAGGTTTCTTTGCATTCCAGAGAAGGAAGCTTTCCTCTTTCCCGTGGAGAGACCACACATGGGGTTGCCTCGCCTGCTATTTCCGAGGTGGCTGCTCATCTTCATCCTTCATCATCATTGTCCTCATCTTATTTATATGTTGATAGATGAGGGGAGATTTAAATGTATTACGTATAAAGTAGGAAGCCTGAGCCTTTCTTTTTTTTTTTTTTTTTTTTTTTTTTTTTTTGTCTTTTTCGTGACCGGTAAGGGGATCACAACCCTTGGTGTGGTGTTGCCCGCACCATGCTCAGCCAGTGAGCGCACCGGCCATTCCTATATAGGATCCGAACCCGCGGCGGGAGCGTCGCTGGGCTCCCAGTGCTGCACTCTCCTGAGTGCGCCACGGGGTCGGCCCAAGCCTGAGCCTTTCTAATCCCTGTATTCAACCTGAATTCAGGTGGAAATCTCAAGAGTAAAGAAACTGGAAATCTCTCTATGCTTCACTATAAACTTGTATTACAAATAAATTGGGAATGTGCCATATTTTCAGTGCAGTTTTTTATAAAAAGTCAGGCTGCTGTGACTAATTCAAATAATCTTTGATTCAGATAAATCTCCAGTAAACCACCAGAAGACAGTAACTGCAGCCAACACCCCAGGTGACCTTGTTCTCCACTTCGACTGATCTGAGCCAAGCCTGAATTCTTTACGTGATTTGAAGAGTAAAATAATCTTAAGTACATCTCTCAGAAAAGTACCAGCATCTGATACAGTACCTGGCACATGATAGGAGCTCAATAAATCTTACCTTTACAGTGAGAGTCCACTCACCTCCACCCCAATTACTACCAAAGACAGGTGGCTTATTCTTTTAGAAGGCTTAAAATCATGTAGGGTAGAGAGACATATAATTAATATTAGTTATATAAATTAGTATAGCATTAATTATATAATTTAAATATCCTGTGATGTGTGCTCTGATCATGGTGTGAACTAAATGCTAAGCAATCACGGAGGAGATGAAAAGTGATTCTTCTAGGGAGAAAGGAGGAGGAGTGGGGGTGCTGCCAAGGGACGCACTGGGCTTTGGACACTGCCCTGGAGGCTGAGTGGGAACTCTCCAGTCCCAGAAAGGGGTGTGTGGCTGAAGAGGTTGTCCAAAAGACCTACGAATATGCCATATTTCTATGGTGACAAATTGTCTGCAGTGCGAGATTCTGAATTCACTGGGAGTTGGAGTTAGATGTATAGCATGGGGTTGGCCTGGAAGAGGCCCTGGGTGCCATGCTAAGGGCTTTGGACTTGGGAGGGTAGTGAGACGTGACTACCCTCATAACAATACTACCAATGGTAGACTGTATCAGAATCCCTAGAGGGCTTGTTAAAATGCAGATTGCTGGGCCCCACCCCAGAGTTTCTGATTCAGTAGGTTCGGACATCACACTTTTAAGAACCACTGGTTTAGACTAAAATAATAAAGTCTAAATTCATTGAGATCTATATGTGAGTTTATTAAAATATCAAGTAAGATGTGAGGCAGAAAATCACTGCTTAGAATATGCCAATAATGATCTTCATTGTTCAATATGAGATTTGAGAACTTATTATGTACACAGTGTTAATGGTTCCAGAGAGTTCCTGCCCTCTTCATTAGCAGCGGGACTCCTGGATTCACTTGGGTAACACAGAGACAAAGATCCCTCTGATACCTTTACTGAACTCATTAAACTGAATTCAAAGAAGTGCATGTACAAAGCTTCAGATGGGCTTAGTCCTGTCTACCTTGGGCCGTCTTTCTCTTTTTCCCCCCAGCTCTGCACACACACCATGGTAGCATCGCACCTTCCATTCTGAGCACTGAAGACTGATATCAAGAAAGCAGAAGGGGACGAATTGGATGCTTTGGGGGAGCGCTCTTGGGTGGGGATTTTATCTTCTTGCTGTCTTGTCATCTTGTGTCCAGATGCCCTTAATATCTACTGCCTAGGAAATAATTTAGCTGCATTGTGTTCTCCCCAGTATTTGGTATATGCAGGTTATTAGAGAAATTGGCATCCCTTAAAAAGGTACTGTCCTGGGGCCACTGTGGGAAAGAGGATTAATATGCAAAATTGGGAGGTAGGTTTGAAGTACCATTTCATTAATCAGATATTTCAAAAAACTGTTCTACGTTAATTAGCTGAAAAGCAACAAGGAGGAAGAAACTGGAGGCTGGAGCCCCACAAGCTAGGTGTTAGCTCACATCATCCTGATTTTGTTTGAGGCCTTTTAAGGGCCTTTTGAAACCCAAAGAGATGAAGAAAGGCACTGTCGGCTCACTGTCACTAAGGGACTTAAGACAAGTGCGCCTTGGGCTCCCTCTTCCAACCCCTCTTTCAGAATGCCTGTGATGTGTCAGGTACTCTTCTGAGGGGCAGTGACCTGCAGGCAAATGTCTCCACTCTCCTAGAGCTTACTTTCTAGTGGGGAAGAGACACGAAAAACAAGGTGTATTCATAAATCTAGACCATGTTAGGTATCAGAAAAGTGCTAAGTAGAAAAATTAATTAGGAAAGAGGAGAAAGTAGTGTTGAATGGGGAAAGGAGGTACAGTTTTAGATAGGATATCCAGGGAGAGCATCACTAAGAGTGACTTTTGAGCAAAGCTTGAAGGAAGTGAAGGAACTAGTCATGTGAAAACTTGGGAAAAGAGCTTTCCAGAAAGAGGAAACTACATACAACATCTCCGAGGCCATACTTGCTTTCTAGCATGTTTGAGTATTCTAGATAAGCAAGGAAAGCAGCCTGAGCAAGGGAGGGAGTGGTTGGCAGTGAGCCCAGGAAGGAGAGAGATCATCGAGATTCTCGTAGGTTAGTGAAAGAACTTGTGTCCGAGTGAGATGGGACACCTCAGAAGGATGTCGCGTTTCAGTCAAGAAGTGGCCTCATCTGACTTAATTTTTAACAAGATCACTTTGCCTGCTGTGTTGAGAAAAGAATGGAGAGAAAGATGGGAAGGAGGACAAGGGCATAAGCAAAGCGACCAACCAGGAGCCTGTAAAAAATAGTCCAGGCGAGAGATGGTGGTGCTTGGACCAAGGTGTTAACAGTGGAGGTAGAGAGAGGTGGTCAGATTCTCATTTTATTTTGGAGGTCTGGCAGACTGATCGGATGTGAGGTGTGAGAGAGAAAGGGGAACGTCGGGGTGATGCCAGCGTTTTTGGACTGGATAAATAGAAGAATGGCATTGTCATTTACTGAGCTGGGGAAGGGAAGCACGTTTGGGTGAGATTAATTTTAGTAAGTGTAGCCGTGTTAAGTCTGAGATGCATGTCCAAGGAGGCAGACGTATCAAGGAGCCGGTAGGATGTATGAGTCTGGGTTCAGGGGAGAGAGATGAGAATCCAGAAAGTCATCAGCGTGTAAATTTAAACTATGAGGTGGGATGAGATCACCAAACGAGTGAGTGCGGGTAGAAAATAAAGGATTAAATA
>NW_007731102.1:55079-87005 GCF_000696425.1 Galeopterus variegatus | reverse complement strand
AATCCAGAAAGTCATCAGCGTGTAAATTTAAACTATGAGGTGGGATGAGATCACCAAACGAGTGAGTGCGGGTAGAAAATAAAGGATTAAATATCGGGGCACTTTGATGTGTAGAGGTCAGGGAGATGAGGAGAAACCCCTGCAACAAAAACTGAGATGGGAAGAGAGTGTTGAAGCCTGGAGGCCGAGTGAAAAAGATGTTAGAGGGAGAAGAGTGCCGTCAGCTGTGCCGCGTCCTTCCCATAGATCAGGTAAGATCAGGGCCAAGGATGCACCAGTGGATTAGGCAATCTGGAGGTCGTTGATGACCTAGGGAAGAGTGTAGTTAAGAGGAGTTTGCGTGGAATGATGAGTAGATTGGAGAGGGTTCAAGGGACAATGGGAAGAAAATAACAACATCAAGAATAAACTTTTATAGGAATTTTGTTTTAATGGAAAGGACAGAAATGGAGTGATAGTTGGAAGAGAAAGGGAGGTCAAAATGAGAATTTATGGTAAGAGAAATAATAGCTTGCATAGATGCGCATGGGAATGATGTAATAAGGGGGATGCGTTGTTGAGGAGAGAGAAGAGAGGCAACAGGGGTTCAGAAGGCAAAAGGGGTTGGCCTTAGCTAGGAGCACCTGATATATCTCATGCCTGGTGACAGGAGAAAAGACAAGGCACAGGACAGATGGTGTCAGAGAAGTAGACCTGGTCGAGGATGCTTGTGGAAATGTTCTTTTGATTGCTTCTGTTTTCTCAGTAAAATAGGAATTAAGTTGTCAACAGAGAGTAAGGACAGAAGAGGAGGTGATGAAGGCTTGAGGGGACAGGAGGAGCAAACAGTTATCTAAGAGAATGGGAGAAATGTAGGTGTCATCAAAGGCTGGCTTGATTGTGACATTAAAATGAAACCAGGCCCTCTGGTGGTGTGTTCCTGTCAGCCACATTCTGCTGGGTAGGTGCGGGCAGGGAGTAAGCAGACAGTTGGATTTGACAAGGGTTGTGACTGTCTTAGTCCAGGGAATCTCAAGAGTGGGACAAAGAGATTTGAGGTTGTGCGCAAGGGAGATCTGTGATGATGGTCTGTGGATTTCAAGTTGAGTGAGGAAGAATTGGGGCAGAGGTCAAGGAACAGGAGAGGTTGGGGTGTTGGAAGGATCATCTGTATGGTTAAGGATTGCACAGGAAGTCTGTAGTGTTGGAGCAGATGACAGTGAGCAGATCCTCAACCTTCCGGAAATTGGGGCAGGGACTGGGGTAAACAGCTGCCTGCAGGAAGGACGGGTAGGATGCCAGAATCTGAAGCCATGAGCTTCAAAGAGGGATTTTAGAAAGGACAGAAGAGCAGAGGTTTGGAAGTTGGAACGAAGATCAGGAATATCCACCTGCCTCCCAGCATGGCATGGTGGGATGAAGTGTGGGGGCAAAGCAGTCCCTGTTGGAGAGTTCTGCCGGGGTAGCAGTTGCTCAGGGGAGAGCCAGCTTTCGGTTAGAGCAGAGATGTGGGGGATGTCCCTGGAGGAGCTGCAGATCTGGGGGATTGTGCTGATGATTGAGCTCACGTCCAGGAGGTGAGGCACCCTGGAAAGATTTCAGGAGAAGGGAGGGGAGTCGGGGGCGTTAGAGTCTGGGGGTGAGAGAGACCTAGGCTTCTTGTGGTGACTGGAATCCAAAGCCCCAGTTCAGCATGGTCTCCCCTAGGGGACATCCTGCATCTTTCCACTCCCAGGTCACGGGTGTGGTTACGTTATCTTCCTGGGCACTTCTGGCAAGCGGGCAGCATCACGCCCTATGAGAAGGCAGAAGGGCCCACTCCTGTCTGTTTCTCTCTTGGTTACCTGGTCGTGGCCACCTGGTTGTGGCTAGCCAAGACTGTGCATTGCTGTGCTCTCACCCAGGGAAGCCCCGTTCCTGCTGGTGGTGCTGGCCTCACTCACGGCGCCTCAGTGGGGCCTGGTGAGGAGAGGACGCCAGAGGAAGGCCCACTGGCTTAGCTACCAGGAGTAGTCCTTCCCACGCTTGAGTGACTGGCATACCAGCCTCAGCGTACCACAGCTGCAGAGCACCTGTACTATTGTTTGCTTGATGATTTTCTGCAAATACACTCACGCCAGAGGAAGGCCCACTGGCTTAGCTACCAGGAGTAGTCCTTCCCACGCTTGAGTGACTGGCATACCAGCCTCAGCATACCACAGCTGCAGAGCACCTGTACTATTGTTTGCTTGATGATTTTCTGCAAATACACTCACCTTTGTTTTTATGGAGATATCTTTTTCAAGGAAACTCATGAGAAGAAACCTGCCACAATTAGAAAATTACTGTGGAAGATAAATACAGAACCAGAATGACGAAAATAAAAATGTACATCCTTGTATACCCTCAAATCATCTCATTTACCACTTTGAGAACCAGAGACTGGCTGGAACTCAAGACTCACTCCTCCTCACAAAGCTGCCCACCCAGGCATTCTAACCATTGCGTCTACTTTCCCACTGATGCCCCTGTGATTTACACGTTAGAGAATTGGCCTGAATTATTGTGCTTGAGAAGGGCATTTCTCTAATGTGCAGGTTAAGATTTTCCATACAGGGGTGTGGCCATGCAAAGGCCCTGAGGTGGAGGGTATGTGCATTCAGAGGGCAGAAGAATGAAGACACCCAGGAGGAGAGAGGCCTGGGGTAAGGCGGCTGCAGATGGTGGGTGCTGGGTTAACAATTTAGGTCTTTTTCTAGGAGCAGCTTGAAGCTACTGGGGTTCCTTAAGGAGGGAGGTGGAATGATCAGATTTGAGTTTTTTATAAGACCCCTGTCAGTCATGCAGGAAAGGTATTGGCAAGGGCGAATATGGGTGTAGACAATTTGGAGAGACTCTTGCAAACCTAATGGCCTAGAGTAAGATGGCAGTGATGGCAAAGGATGGAAGGATAGAGCTCCAAGAAATGCCTAGGAGGTGAAAGGAGCAAGACCTAGCGTTTGTTTGAACGTGAGAGTGTTAGGAGAAGGGAGGTCAGGGATGACTTCCGCTCTCTGGCTGGCATGGCCTGGTAGGTGGCGGTGGGATGCACTGGGATGGAGACCACCAGAGCTGAGACTGGAGAGAATATGTCGAGTATGGTTTTAGACAAGTTGAATTGGAGGTTCCTGTGTGATGTCTGAAGAAAGATGTCTCCAAGTTGGGTACCTGGGACTGGGGCTCAGAAGAAAGGTGGGAAGTAGAGGAAGAAATTTGAGACTCGTTGGCCTGCTCTTTAGGTGTGAGTGTGAAGGCTGCTGTGGTCTACCAGCTTTCCTTGCCACTGTGACGTTAACATGTGGGCTGGTGTGTCGTGGCTTCTACCCGTCAGCCACTTGGAGGCCGGACTGATAATTCTCCCTCTGAGAAAAAAGCAAAATATGTTGTGTTTTTATACTGACAAGATGCAGTAAGATTTTTTTTCCCCTCTTTTTCTTCTCCTTCTTTCCTTCCTTCTTCTCCTTTCTCTCCTCTCTCCTTCCTCCACCCACCCTTCTTCCTTCTTTTTTCTCTGATTCCTCTTTCATCATATTTTTCTCCTCTTGTCCACTGTGGTGGCATCTGGTGACCTACACCTGACATTTTCTACGGGCACATCGATGTAACAGAAAGGTCATCCTGTGAGATTTGGTTTCTACAACCCAAGCGGAGGGTTAAGGGACACTTCATAAATGATTAAGAGGTGGCCCTATGCCCCTCAGTTTACATAGGCGCATGCTGCTTCTAACAAGATTTGGGAGACAAAGATGCATGTTTAAGTACAGTGCAATTATTATTTACAAGTCTTATTTATGCAGCTAGATGAATATTTTCAATTCTGGAGAAATTTTACATCCTAGTCACTGTTTGTTAATTTTTAAAATTTTTAGTCACTTTTTCTTCTAATTAATACTGATTCATTTTGGTTTTCCTGGTTTATAGATTACTGTCCTAGATGAGACATGGACTGTATTCAGGCGCTACAGTCGTTTTCGAGAAATGCATAAAACACTGAAGTTAAAGTATGCCGAGGTAAGTTATGAAATTATTATCTCCAATTAAGAACATTTATAAAGTAAATGAGCTTATTGCATTAGCAATGTTATCTCTCTCTCTCGGTATTAGATTATAAGTGTCACCAAGTTTTATTTCAACTACTCACCTATCAAAGAAAGCTTTTTAATTTTTGTCCTTTGTTCCATTTCTGTTCTACACAATTTAAACATTTTCTGAACACAGGATTTTGAAAATGATAGTAAATGACAGTATATGAATTTTAGTTTTTAATAAATCTTATGATTAATCTAAAATAAATATTTATCAATTTACAACTTCTCAACCATGAGACATATTAAAATGAAATTATAAACTTCTCAGTATAGATTTGTCCTTTTTTCTCTTGAAAAAAGACTACGTTAATGCTTAGACTTCCACTTAATGAAAAGTGAAGTCATAAGAGTTATTTTGCCATTAAATATGGAGAGGGGTAGATAGTAAATATGGAATTATCCAGGACCAAGAAAGCATTATGTGCATCGCATTAGATACCAGGGGTGTACTGGTGTATTACCAATATTTTCCTTTTTGGACAAAGACTGGTTTTTGAAACAATTTTAAGCAAAGGGAAGTATTCCTAGAATGAGTGTGTATTTTGCAAATGATGATGAAGATGATGGTGATCGTTTTACTTCAGCTAAAGGAAGTCTTGTGTAAGTACAGCTCTTTGCAAATTTTGGTTTGAACTGACTGCAAATCAATTAATAGTCACTGTCTAATTAGCCTGCTTTCCTAAGTATTACTTTTCAGCACTATTTTTATAGTTTCTTATGCCATCCTAAAAAGTAATTTAGTGAGAAATTTTTCTCTAATTTGGTTCACATTAAGTAAACTATTTGCTTAACATTTCCAATGCCTCCACCCTTTCTTATCTGTTATACAATATATAGAGAAATACTTTTTTGTAAATAAAATGATTCTTTGGTTTGTAGAAGAATCTTGAGTCCAGGTAGGATTCAGCTCTGAAATTCTGCTATTAAGCTATCATACTAGTATTCTATTAAAAATTTAAGAAACTTCAGGTATGAATTATAGTTAGTGTTCCCAAGAGGCTTCAGTTCCAGAAGTAACTGCATCAAAGTCAAGTTATTAAATTGTTTCTGCAGTTTACCCTTCATGTCCCAGATTAATACTGACAGTAAAAAGTAGAAGTGTGGAGTACATATTAAATGTGCAGAGCAGCTTGTTTCTAAAGCCAGCTTTGCAGCCCATTAACCACTTGGTTATGAGTTACTACATCAGTACTTTAATAAGTACAGATTTTGCATATTAATGTCATTGAATTCTCATAATACTAGAAGGAAAAAACAATTTACTTGAAACAAAATGCAAAGCCTTATACATTCACACATGTACACACATTATTCATTCCATGATTGTATTTATTTCATATCAGCTCTTTCATTAGTTTAACCCGTTCTGTATAAGCACATTTTTCTAGATTCCAGTAATAGAGTAGTGGATAAGAACAAAAGTCTTCCATCTTGTATATCGTGAATTCATATGGGGTGAGACTGACAATAAACAAGGGAAAAATAATAACACTTGAAGAGTAAGCATGCCATGTCTCAGTTACCATTACCATTACCATTTTAAGTGAGTTACATGTCTTAATATGAAAAATATCAGTAAAGAGTGATGCGGCAGAGTGTGTTGGGCACTTAGTACGAGGTCGTTTCAGAGTTGGGCTTTCTGGAAAGATGGCATTCTGTTGGAGATGTTTAAAAGAGTTTACAAAGAATCAGTGCACAGCTCTAATCAGTGTTTTTAAAGAAAACTCCAGGACACATATAACAGAAGCAATCTTTAAAGAAGAGAGGAGCTCAAATATTCTCATCTCAAAGAAACCATAGATTTTTGTGATGATGAATTTGCTAACGAAACTCCAGGACACATATAACAGAAGCAATCTTTAAAGAAGAAAGGAGCTCAAATATTCTCATCTCAAAGAAACCATAGATTTTTGTGATGATGAATTTGCTAACTACCCTGATTTGCTTACACGTTGTATACATGTATTAAAATATAATTCTGAACCCCATAAATATGTACAATCAGTAAGTTTCAGTGAAAAAATAAGCAATTTTTTTAAAAAGATAGAAAAAAACCTACGCAAGGTTGGGAATGATATAAATCTGTAACTCAGAGAGGTTGTTTGGTATCAGGCAAAATTAATGAACAGAGATGATCCCATATATAAAAATATTTTTAAGGGGAAAAAAGGTATATTAGAAACATATTGAAAAAAATTAAGTGACCTATTTCAAATGAAGAAAATAGTTGGCTTCATTCATTCATTCATAAATCTGTACTGAGCAACTCTGCACTGTGAATACAGTTGTGAACGAGACAGTCGTATTCCTTCTCATGTGAAGTAGAGAAAATTAACAATACTCCAGCAAATAAGTAAGTTAATTTGGGATAATGCTAAGCGCTGTGGAGAAAATAAAACAGGGCATGTGACAGTTAGGCATGAGCACTGGGCAGTGGGCTGCTTTAGTTGGGGCAGGCTGGGCAAGCCTTTCTTTTTTTTTTTTTTTTTTTTTTTTTTTTTTTTCGTGTCCGGCAACGGATCGCAACCCTCAGTGTTGCGCCCGTACCGGACCAGGACCGGCAACGGGATCGCAACCCTCGGCGCTGCACCCGCACCTCGCTCAGCCAGTGAGCGGCTGGTCTGTATGTGGGATCCGAACCCTCAGCGGGAGTGCCGCCGTGCTCCCAAGTGGCGCACTGTAGCAGTGCACCACCGGGCCGGCCATGGGCAAGCCTTTCTGAAAGAGCAGGGTTTGAGCTGAGATATGAGTGTTCAGAAGGAGCCAGGCAAGAAAATCTGGAGGAAGTGAGCACATGTTAAGCAGAGGGAACACAAGTGCAAAGGCCTGGGGTGGGACCAAGTCTGGCGTGTTCCCAGAACAAAAGGCTTGAGAAGTGGCAGGCGTGGGTGGAATGAGGGCAGAGGGATAGGGAAGGGCCTGATCATGTAAGACCTTGAGATATATCTTTAGGGAAGCCACTAGACAGTATTAAACAAGGTAACAAAAAGTGATCCAAGTTACACTTTTTGGGTGGTTGGGGGGGATTTTAATGGCCATATGGAGAATGGATTGTTGGGGTGGTGGAGAGCTCAAATCCAGAATTCTGTTTTATTTTATTTATTTTTTCATGTTCCAAGTATGTCTTTTTGCGGGGGGAGAGTCTTTATTTTTTAAATTTTAACATTTACTTATTTGTGGGGTACAGTGTGTTGTTTCAAAACTTGCATATACTGCACAATGAATGATCACTTCAGGTAGACAGCATAATTTGAACCCATTAGTCCACCATTTCTCCCCACCCCCAAACTTCTATTTTAGATATATTAAATTTGAGGATGCTGTCAAACACCCAATTTGAAATATCAAGAAAGATGGAAGATATTTTTCAATATCCAGTTGGAAATATCAAGAAAGGTGAAGGATATAAGCCTAGAGTTTAAGGGAGAAAGATGTTATGAACCTTCTCTTAGTCATTGTTTGGATCCACAGTAATTAAGAAAATGCTTTTATTTCTGTTCCAATTCCTAGTTAAGTTTCAGTGTTCTGACCATTATATTCATAGATGACTTCTGCTCACAGGAGCCCCTTTTCCTGAAGACAGGCTCAGGATCTAAATGATAACCAAGAATAGAAATTGCTTTTTCAGGTTGAGTTCAACTTTAATTCCTTTCTCACAAGGGCAAAAAAAAAAAAAAAAATTAGTTATGAGAGAGAATCCACAGACACATGTGTGCACATGTTTCAAAGAGCAGAGATAATGTGAGTAGTGTTTGAAACCATGTGGTAAGCTTCAAAAACAAGCACCGCATGTTGAAAGAGAGGCTGTGCTGATTACAAACCCAGAGCAGGGTATACGAAGCTGCTGTACTTTTTCACGGCCACATCTGTGACTGATTTTCTCACCGTTTACTGAGCACTTACCATGTGCCAGGTGCTGTGCGTCTCCTGTGGTTTCTGACAGTGTCATGAAGTGCAGGGACTGTGACCATCCTCATTTTACAGGTGCAAACACAGAGATGTGGATAACTTGCCTCATGTCACACAACCGGTGGGCAGAAGCCAATGTACAAACCCAAGTAATTCTGTTTCCTATTTCTAAACCAATAATAATATCAAAATTTGAAGGGAAAAAAAAATCTCTAAAAACACAGTAGTATATCTTTCTAGATCTAGGTAAATTTTATTTCAGCCGAAGGAGAACAGCATTGTCCATTTAACATTTTCAAGATGGAGCTTAAATATCAAATTGAATCTCAGCTGTGTTTTCTTCTGTAAAGTTGGGTTTTCTCTTGTGCAGGTCAGTTTCACATAGTCTTACTTGCTAAATGTTTGTTGGGACTTGAGATCAATAATTATTAGGTATTTGTAAATTATTATTGCTCATTAGTGCTCATATTATTACCATCTCTATATATAATGGTAAAGTTAAAGTAATCACCTACTTCCAAGTGGTCTATTTGGCCTGACAACATCCTAGAAATCACTTGACTTATTAAAAACTTATTTAGGAAAGCCAAAAGGTTGCATGGAAGGATCCTGAAAATTTTCACTCATGGATGACTGTTTCATAGCCAAGTGGGTATGTGTTTTATTTACTTCACTCCTTCACCAAATTGGGCTCATTATTTCTGTGGAGGTAGAAATCTCTTCTTACTCTCTTAACTGCAAGGGTAATGGTATTCGATGATAATACATGTTTTAAAAAAAGATGAGTATTAAATTTATGTAATCATTCAAGGCTCCAAATTTTTTTATCAAGCTGAAAAAATATTGGCAAGCACACTGGAATTCAAAATATACAGAATTTGTAATATGCTTGCCAAGATAGGGAATCTTATATCACCTTAACACTTTAGATTTAGTTGTATAGCCTATAATCACTTGGAACTTTGTCTAAAATTATGTCCTGTTCATTCATATTACCTTCTGGAGTTTAGCCATGTTCTTTGGGGGGGATGAACCTCTAAAACAGTTTGATGTGATAGTTTCTTGATTTTTCTTTCGGTAATCTTTTCCCTCCCCCCCAAATAAAAGATTACATGCTCATGATAAAAGATTCGCATTATTCAATGATGTGAATGTGAAAGTTTCTCATAATCTAATCCTCAGTGGTAACCATTTATAACACCCACCAGAAGGTCTTGTTGGGTCCAACTATACATTCAGACTCCCATGGTTCCCGTAGGCTGTACTCAGGTTCCTTGGGAAGGATATTAGGGCAGGGGTTTGGAGAGGGCTTCCCACCAGTTTCTGCAGCAGTGCATATGGCTGTCCAAGAGCTGTTCTTTATGCCCTACCTCTCCTAGGTGATAGCTTAAGTACATGGAGATAAGACCCACATGGGCAGGAGGGAGAACCACTCTGGCCTAGAATCCTATCGCACATGGGAGCTAGTATATCTTGTAATAAGTCCTTAGGCAGTATTTCCAGAGCCCCTACAAGGGGCGTGCTGAGTTACCAGTCACTTCGCTCAGAGACACTTAAAGATATGGCTCCCCACCAGATAGCTGTCCTTTCCCCTGTTCAGAAGCAGTTTATTAGTGGGGGGTCATTTTTACCATGAGCAGTGCTACCTCGTAACAAAATTGGCCTATCACCTTCTCAGGTTTCCAGAATCCTGTTGATGGACATGTGGGTAGTTTCCAGATTTTTGCTATTGTGACTACTTCTATATAAACATTCTCGAACAAGTCTCTATGTCTTTTGATTTTCATGTAAGCCTTTCTTTGTGAAGAAGTTTTCTAACTGCTCAAATGTTCTTAGAGACTTAATTTATAAAAAACCAAGATTAGCAAAGAATGCACAGAAATTGGGAAGGCTGAGAGCCCAGAAGGCCATCACCCCTGTTAGTGAGAAGGTTTTAGGAATTCCTGAACCATCATTCAGTGAAGTCTTCTAATCTGCCTGTTTGCTTACATTCACTTGGTTAAATTATTTACTGTAATATCTCCTTAAGGAGAATGATGTGCTGACCACTTGAAGACCCCTCAGGGATACTTTATATACACTTGGACGGTGAACCCATTAAAACAAATAAGGAGTTGTGGATTATTAGATATAAGATATGTCTCCAAAGAAAATACGAGGAACTTACGGTTATTACAAGCAAAATGAATTTATGAATTCTTAATTAAGGACAAGAAGCCTCTGGGTTCCATGCAACTCCAGGGAATGGGGGTCGAGGGTGTGGGGGAAGGGCAGAAACCAAAGAAAAACTCAGCCCACTTTTTATTGTGTGGTGACAAATTTTTTGAACAAAAGAAGAAAACTAAGTTCTTTGCCCTCTGTAATACTGAAGAAGAATGGACTAGCCAGGTGATCTCAGATCATATACCAGTGTTGTGCCCATTATGTTTTCAGATTCGCTGTTTGAGTGGGCTGAGTTCTTCCCACTAGAGGCACTGCATTACTCAGGCTTTTTAAAATTGTGGTTTTATTTTTATTCATTTTCTTTAATCTTGGCAGTTTCTTCAGGATTCCAAATAGGTTTTCCTTTTTGTCCTCTGGATGTACTGACGTGCATTATGCAAGATAATAGCTCCTTCTGGCTTTCATTCTCTGCTCCCCTTCATTGACCTTGTATGGAATCTTAATCAAATTAAACCCTGTGTTTTTGAATTCCACATCTGTAAAATGATAATGCCACAGCTAGTTTGTAAAAGATTGTGAGAGCCTCAGATAAAACGTGTTATTGAAAGCAACTAGGAAATATTATGCAGCATCTGCTCAATAGCATGTCTTTGAAATTTCATCATGTAAATCATTTCTGCAGTACTCTTTATCTGTATGAAAACTATGTATTTTTTGAGTCTATTAAAATCAGTTTAAGCTTTTTAAATATCAATCAAATGATGTTCTCAGAGACAAAGCACTATTAAGTGTTCTTTTTTTGTTTCTCTGAGGAGGAGGTAGAATTACTATTTATGTCTCCTGCCCTGTGAAGTTTACCTCTGGATCCAGATCACAGTCTGAGAGGCCATTAAGACAGAGAAACATAGCTCATCAAAGCTGAAAAGAAAAAGAAAACCTTTTAAGACCACGTCCCCTTTTAAACCATTAGAATGAATAATTCTAGTGTCTCCCCCTGCTGCCCCGGCCCACCCCGCCCCTGGCTTTTTGGATTATTGGTGCAGTAGTCTCCGAGTGTATTTAATAAAGTATCAGTGACAGAGGCTGGAAGGTCAGAGGGTTACTGAGACCTGCTGCTTCTGGTAGATTTCAGAGATGCCAACCCATCTGATTGTTTAAAGGACTTTTAGTACCAGAGCTTCATGGGCACTGCTATAGACTTTATGTTGTGTACTCCCAAGATTCCTGTGTTGACATTTAATCCCTAATTTGTTGGTATTAAGAGGGGGCCTTTGGGAGGTCACTAGGTCATGTGGGGGAACCCTGGTGAATGAGATTAGTGCCCTAATAATAGAGGCCTATGGGAGCTTCCCTCGACTCCCTTCTGCCACATGAGGATAGATACAGAAGGTGCCATCTATGAAGAACAGGCCGTCACCAGACACCAAATCTGCTTTTGCCTTCATCTGGGGCTTGCCTCCAGAACTGTGAGCAATAAATTTCTGTTGTTTATAAATTATCCACTCTAAAGTATTTTGTTACAGCAGCCCAAACAGACTAAGACAGGCACCTCACCTCCGGGAAAATCATCTCACAGTGAAAGCAATTAAGCATTGCAATTGATCACGGAGGGCCTTTATGTAATGTTCTTGCCTAAGAGTGATTCTGAAGCAGGTTTGTGTTGGTCTGCCTAGAGGCAAGAGGCCGAACCATGGAAATGGATGTTTATATAGTAAAATGTACAATCAAAACCAGTGCTAAGGGAAATTTTAATGTGTATGCATCCTGAAAATATAAGTTACATGTAACAGGCTATGTTGCCTGTCTGCACAGAACTGTATTACCACTGTGAGTCATTAGAGTCCCCAAGTGCCAAACATGATCAGCCTCAATCAGCTGCATCCCTAAGGGTGCTCCCTTCTTCCTACAAAGCTGAGGGAGGAGAATATTTTAAGAGCCTTTGAGTAAAAATGGAAGGTTGCTGTGTTAGAGCAATTGTCCTGTCTCACATCTGGCATTCTTGGGGTGCCCAGCAAATACCAGTAGGAGGGAAGAAAACAGTTAGGCAAGAGGTTATTTTAATTTGTGTTTGGACTTTCAGTTTGTGCTGATAGAACCATTTCTCACCTTCTTTATTTTCCAAGCAACACCAAAGAAAGAAAAGAGAAGAAACTGGCTATTATTAGCTTTGTATCTATCTTGGATAGCTATTTACCATCCATCACTGAAATGCATTCTAAACAGTTTTATAACCAGCATTCTAAACTTAATAAAAAAATGACATTTCTGCTCACCACCCAAATAATAACACTACCAACCATAGCCTCAGGGAGCATCCAGTAAGCTTTAGATAAATTCTGTTGCAACAAGCCCTCAGCCTCCTTGAATTTTTCAATAGCAAACAGCTAGGTAGACAAAAATAGAATGCGGCCAGCTTCCTGACATGTTAGGTTATCAGAGGCCCAGGAATCTATCTGAGTGGTTTGCATGCCACCATTCTCTCCACCTGGCAGATAAGCATTATCCCAATCACTGCTTTCAAGGGTGGATAGAGGAGCAAAGAGGATTGGAATTACCTGGGAAGCTTCTCTAACACATGGACCCAGGCCCCAAACTAGGAAATTGTGATTCAATAAATCTGAAGGGGGGGTTCAGGAGTGTGCTGTTGGGGAGAAAACATCCCCTAAATGATGCCCTCTGGACCACTGATTAAGACCCTGTCTTTTTTTGTTGTTGTATACGTCTTAAAAGTATTTGATTTTTTTCTTTTGATTTTTCATTATTATAGTTCACCAAACCTAAAAGGTGATTTTCAGTGACAAAATTAATGACAGACTAGTTCAAACCAGGACCGTGAAGAAGAAATGTTGATTGTCTCTTTGATCACCAAAGACATGGCCTTGCATCATGCTTTCTTCTGTTACAAGCGAGAAAACTTCTTTGGCAATGGGCTTGGAACTATTTGCACATTATGAAATGTCAGCACTCCAAGGGGCCTTAATGATTGGGCAGTCTAGCATTTCATTTTAGAAGTGAGGCATCAAATTCCTAGGTCACACCAGGACTTAGGAAACGGGTATGGTTCATGTCTCCTGATTACTGGTCCCATGTTCTTTGAGCCTCTCTCTCCATGACCAGGTTTATTCTAGAAGGGAAAATTTACAGAATGCTGCAGATGAGACCACAGATAAGATAATCTATTATAAAACTCTATTGCATAGCAAGTCCCCATGGATGATAACTAGATAACTAGAAATTGGCTTCCTTCTATTAAATGTCATTACAGTGATAGTTTCCTGTCATGTCTCAGTCCCTGAAAGAGGCAATTAGCATCATACTAAGAGTTGAAAAATACAAGCATTTGAGTTATTTCAACTGCATAGTTAGTCTTAAAATGCAGTATTTAGTATTCATAGATCTGAAGTATTTCTCACTTGCAAAAATTGTTGCGACATACATAAATGTCTTCAAATCTACCTTCACTGGCTCATGCCTGAATGAAATTGACATTGGCTTTGGGAAGAGTGAGATTTTATGTGGAAAAATTACAATCTTTATACCAAATATAACTGGAAGTTGGTGCAGTCCTATTTGTGTTTCCAAGTGTGATTTTATACTTAGGATGGCTTCAGGTGCTAGCACTTCAGTGACAATAGGACAGCAGCGACTTCTGTTAGTGATATGTCCTCATTGTAATCACTGGTTGCTGCATGTGGACCACTAACAAAGAATACTGCCTTTCTCCTTCATCCAGCAGGTATTTCAGGAGTGTCTAGTACATGCCAGGCTTTGGACTAGGCACAGAGCAGGTGCTCATAAATACTGTGGGGTATGGACTCAAGTGACCCTATCAGAGGCCTAAAGGCAGCTCATTGCTCCTTTAATAATCCATCTAGGTTGTCCTGCAGAATCGCTGCTTCATGCCTCTAACAAATCAAACTTGAAAGAGGATTTCGTATTTGTTTGTGAGTATATTTCTCAGTGACAGCTGTTCTTATAAAGGCCTTGGGAGCTGCTATTAATTTTGTGTAGTCAGAAATGCCTCCATCTAGACAGCTGTGAGGATTACGGCAGCCTGTTGATGAGTTTTCATTATTTGCATTTCTCAAAAGCTGGAGTAGCTGAAATTTATAGCCACAACTTGCAGGGTGCGGATGCTTCAGAAGCTGCCAGTTAATCATGTAGGTGCATTTATTTGCAAAAACAAGGTTATAGCTGATTTGACCAATTAGAGTGCCACGTTGAGTTTTTCCCTCTTACCTTTAAAAATTGAGTTCTAGTTTTGTAGTCAAGTATCACAGTAGTAAAGAAAATGACTAGTAAATGAGAAATGATAATAAAGTACATTTTCATCAGGTGTTAACGGAAGTGAAATGTTTTTCTTTTACTAGTAAAGACTCCACAACTTTACTAGTTCTCAGTTTTCTTTCAGTGATTTACAATCCAGTTTTAGCTGCTTAATTGTTAAAAATAGTAAAAAACAGGCAAGCCTTTTTATTACTCATTTTAATTTCTTTTCTGTATTTTAGGGCTGCCATTATTTATACCCAAAGTTATAATAATGCCATTTATCAAAACCCACACGGTTTGCCTCCAAGACCACCTGGACTTAATACAGGGTCTGGATAACCTAAAAAGTGAACATGGCCAAGAGAGAAAGGCTTTTAATAAAAGCAAACTTTTCCATTACATTTAATTTGTCTCCTTGACGGCAGCAGACTGGCTGACCTATCTTATTTATAATGTAATAAACATTGAAGTCAGGATTTGAGCTTGATGACTCTGAAGAAAATTGGGCTGTGTCAGTTCACGGGGAATCAGAAAGAAAAACCAAGTTGTAGATGAAGATGTCACTCTGGGGTCATTAAGAAATATCAGTATTACAGTCTCAACACAGAGAATGCTGACTATATTTCTAACATTCGTACGTATACAGATGGCTAGCTAGCTTGATAGATGGATGATATTCAATGCTTTCACTTTCCCAAACTTGGGATTCACAAATAATTATGTAATATGTCTGTGGCAGTTTTAAGTAACTATTAATCATCTTATCTTACTCTGTTGGTAATTCTTCATATTGATCTACTTTTCAATCTAAAAATTAGAGGATTGTTGATGGAGCATCCAAAATAAAGCTAATTATTTGCATTTTTAGATTCAACATGCATTGAAGAAGGGAAAGACACATTTCATGGGAAATCAGTAGGCCTCAAAATTATTGATTTCATTTTTCTAATGGCTTTTATTTCAGACTTTTTGTCTTTAAAATATGTTTTATTTACTGAATTGCAGAGCAAACTTGTCATTATGTTTCTCTTAGGCCAAAGAAATATGCTGTTTTAGTCCTCATTTGTTTGTTTGCTATGTTTTACTCTGCATAATCAAATTTCGTAATTATACAAAGTCGGCCACAGGGCTGTCATTAAACTTTCTTCTAGCATGCTCTGAGTCTATCACATCTCCCACAAATATCCAATTTATTTGACCTCAGTCATCATTTTTAACTTTAATGTAGTTTTCTCATAAGAGCTCAAATGTCTTAGCATCCTTTCCCACTCCTGCTGTCAGGATAATGGCTGTAGCAGGAAAAGAGGCTATTTTAGGCATTTTCTCATGAAAACTGCATTCCCGTTTGTGTCTGTCCTTTTCCTGTTCTGTAACCTCTTGAAAAGTAACACGTTTCATTATTATATTGGTCTCCATTTTCCCTCCACACAGCTGAGCCTTACTTCCATGAGAATGTTATGAAGATTTTATAGGAAGTAAGGTGCACTCCTCAAAAACAATGTAGCTGGGATAATAGGTAGAATATCTCCGTGGGATCTAAAGTGCTACTTCTAACTCAGCCTAGAGAGATTTTAATCATCAGTACCTAAGTTACAGAATTTAAGAGCCGAAAGAACTTAAACATCTTAGTTTAATTTATTCATTTTAACAGATGATGGAACTAGGAACTCGAGAGATTTTTATACTTTGCTGAAGATTATACAACCAGCTATTTGCTGAGTTGAGACTTGAAATCTGATTGCCCCAAATGCCAGGTTATTAAAAGAAAAAGACATATGGTGTTAATTTAACTGTTCCATTAAATTTTTAAAAAGAATAATCACTTTTTACTGTTTCTATAAAAGTGATGCATGCTCATTTATAAAAATTTTACATAATACAAGGAAATATAAGAAGAAAGAAAAAATTACCCAAAGCCGTTGTTTAAATATAATTAATGTTACCATTTAATGAACATTATTTTAAGTATCTATATGAATAGGCACAGATAAAAGGATAGGTATGTAGACTGATAAAAAGAAATTAAAATGAGAGAAAGAAGAATTAGGAGAAAGAATGAAATGACTTTAAAACATAGTGTTAATTCTATTTATGCTATTTTTAAGTACAAACATTAAATTTAACTTTACTTGAGTTTAACAGAAATGAAAGAAAATGAAATAAAACTGAAGAAATTGCTGAATTTCAAGTTAAAGTTTCTCCACCGCAATATATTTTAACTCCTCTAAGATACATTTGAGTTTAAGAAACAAGATTATAAAAAACATTCAGATCTTAAAGTCACTAGTTTTCAAATGATGTGTTCTCATTTTATAAAATATCAATTGCCTCCTCTTCTAACAGAGATAAGATAGCCTTATTTAGTCCCACCTCCATATTATTATTTTTACATTGTCAAGATATACAACATTTACGTTCTTTCATATATAAATTGTACATAATTTCCTCTTAGTTATGAGTTCACACAGAGGCAGGATTTACCATGGATTCTTCATTCCTGAGATCTTCGTATTGTGCTGTCTCTTGGTTCAATATTTTTGGTCGTCCAGTATGATTTTAAAAGATGCACCTTGATGTGTTTTGCCTGAGTTCTTGTCTGCTTGAGAATGTTTGCTGGTGGCCTGTACACTTGAAAGACCCTTTGGGGTTAGGTATAAACTTATTGGGTCGCATTTTCTTTCACTTTAGCACTTTCATTTTGTGTTGTTATTTTTTCAACTCTATATACCATCTTCTAATCTGTGTTTTTATTGTATTCTTCTCTTGTTCCTTCTGCTGGGGCTTTCACTTCAATAATGTTTTTGTTTCTTCCATATCTTTCTTGAGTTCTGCTGGCTTACTTTTTGGGGGGAGTATGGTAATGCAGAGGTACTGATATTTCTTTTTTCAATTTAGTTTTTTTCACTTTAGAATAGTTTTTGACTGTATTTTTGCCTTTTAGCATGCCTGGTAATTTTTTGTTGAAATCCAGACAGAAGGAGTTGAGGTAGATTGGGCTTCAGTGTGAGGTTTTATGTTTTTCTGGCAGGGATGTAGGCTGTGTTTACAGTCTGATGTAGCTATGGTGTCAGAGGCTAAAATTTCCTCTCATGCCCTTTTTGTCTCCCCTGTTGTCTTTGGGCTTTCCTGGAGACTCCTTAAATAGGGTCTGAAGCTCACAGTTCTTTTAGCTGTGATCCCCTGTGACACACCAGTCCTGCTGATGTGACGCTAGGGCATGGTTGGAGGAGAAGCGTCCTATATAGTCCTGTACAGATTGAAGAACACTTGAAGTGCTTGGGACCAAAAGTGTCTAGGATTTCAGATTTTTTTTGATTTTGGAATATTTATAGATGCTTAACGTGATTGAGCATTCCTGATCCAAAAATCCAAAATTCAAAATGTTCCAATGAGCATTTCCTTTGAGTGCTCAAAAAGTTTTGGATTTTGGAGCTTTTTGGATTAGGGATGCTCGACCTGTATTAGGTCTTTTGGTGAGCCTGAGTTGGGTGTTTCACCGCTCCCAGGTGGTTACGTTCTGATAAGACAGTTTCCCTTGAGGACAGGCCTTCTCTGAGAATAGAGAGCTCTGGAAATACTTCAAAATGGTTACTTTTTCCTCCTCCTGCCAGATGGCGACAAGAATTTTTCTGCAGTCTTCAGAGTGAGAACCTAGTGGATCCCCTGCAAGTAAAACTCACAGAAGTGTGGAGATTCCTATCCCCCTTCCCCCACCGCCCGTTGCTTCCCCCACACCTCGTTTATGTCCCTCATACTAGTTTATGCTGAGCCTCCAGCAATTTCTGAATTACAGTTTAAAGTGTTCCTATCAATATTGGCTCCAGCTGCAGGCTTCTGTGCCGGTAAGTTGTGATTTTTCTGTATATACCTGTATGTAGAAATTTCTGTATGCACTAGGGCAGTGGTTTGCCCTGTACCTCTCTTCTCTGCTGGATCTGAGTTGTCCAGTTTTGCTCAGCTTTTTTCTTGTTGTGAGGACAGGAGTGACAACTTCCAAGCTCCTATGTGTAGGATCAGAAATTAGAAGTTCTATTTTAGAATAGTTTTAAGTTTACAGAAAAAAAAATGTGAAGATAGTACAGAAAGTTCTCATATACCATACCCAGTTTCCCCTATTGTTAACATCTTACATTAGTACAGTACATTTGTCATAATTAGTGAACCACTATTGGTACCTTATTATTAACTCAAGCTATACTGTATTCATATTTCTTTAGTTTTTACCTAATATCCTTTTTCTGTTCCAGGATCCCATCCAGGTTACCACATTACATTTAGTCGTTATATCTCCTTAGGTTCTTCTTGGCTGTGACAGTTTCTTATACTTTCCTTGTTTTCAATAACCTTGACACATTTGAGGAACATGGGTCAGGTGTTTTATAGAATGTCCCCAGTTGGGGTTTGTCTGATGTTTTCTCATGACTTTCTCATGTTTTTTAATGAGTTTTGGGGAGGGAGATCTCAGGTAAAGTGTCATTATCATCGCATTCTATTAAGGATACACGTTATGGGTATGACTTACCATTGTTGACACTGACCTTGATCTCCTGGCTGAGGGTTCTCCACTGTAAAGTTACTTGTTTCCCCCTTTTCTATACTGTACTGTTTGGAAGAAATTTGTTATGCATAGCACATATTTTAGGAATGGGGAGATAGTCTCCCTTTCCTTGAGGCTGAAGCATCTGTATAAATTATTTGGAATTTTTCTGCATGAGAGACTCTTTTCCCATTTATTTATTTATTCAGTCATTATGTTTTGGGTTATATGCCAATACTCTTTTTTTAAAAAAAATTTTTGTTTTTCAAATTGTTTCAGCTTTCAGCATTAGGAGCACTCTCAAGTGATGGCTGTTTTTCTTTGAGACAGCCCCATTGTTGTGTTTTTGTTTTTGAACACTTCTTTCCTTTGTGGCTTCAGGCTCCTCTTGTGTACTCCCTGTCCCAGTCCTAGAATCAGCCATTTCTCCAAGCGCTGGCTCACTTTTTCTCCTCTTTTCTCTCCCTATTTTCTCTTCTTGCAACTTGTGTGTCACTTACTTCTTTGGGTTCTCTCTTAGAGATGGTCTTTGTGGTCTTGTGGTTCCCATGTGACTCTGAATACTTACTGTCTGAGCTCTCCCTGGGTAACTTTGGCCCATCCTTGTGGTGGATGTATATACTTTATCTGCCTTTCCATTATGTTTCATCAGTGTCACCTCCTACCACCCTTTTTATTCATAGTTCCAATTTTGGTTTCTTCTAGTTATTTCTCATGTTTAAGAGAAGTGGACTAATTGTTGTGGGAAAGCGCCGTTGCACCATGGGGCAAGAACAGGACAGCTGCTGGGGAGGAGGAAGGTGGCAAGATGTGGCCTGCCCAGACTTTTATTAGAACGTTTCTGAAATTTTTTCAACGTGTGTTTTTCCTTTGCTTTGCAACATCTCTTCTCCTGTTTTCTGGGCTTCACAGGGGCTGTGGGGTCACTGGCTCTGGGCGATAAAGCCTAATGCTTGCCCTCTGGTCTTTTCTCCCTCCAGCCCTAGAGACGGGCTTCTCCAGGCTCTTCTACCAGCAGCCCTGGCCATCATCTTCCTTCATGTGGGCATCCCCTGCCTTTTTCTTTTCCCCATATTGCATCTCTGTAATCTCTGCGTGGTTTGTCAGGGTGCCCGAAGTCCAGGAGGTGAAGGGGAAGTGAGGGAGGCCCCAGGCACCCCTCTCTTTCCCTTCCCCTGGCCCCCCTTCCCCCCCTCCCCTCCCCCTCTCCTCCCCCGCTTCATAGTTTTCCCTGGGGGTTGTCTGGCCAACATTTGAGCTATGACTGTTTCCTAATTTGGAAACAAAGTTTTTCCTTTACTTTTCATTCTTTTTTTGTTATTTTTGGTACTTTTGAAGGAGGTGAGGGGAGTACATAAAGCCTTTGTTCTACCATCTTTAACCAATAACTGTTGGATGTTGGATCAATTTTTATGGTTTGTAGAAAGATTTTTTTTTTTTTTTTTTGCAATCACACTTTTCAACATGCGACTCTCTCCGTGAAAGTTACGTTGGGGAAATGATGATGCTCTCTATGAAAATGAAATCTTACAGAAAAAAAAGTGAATTCTTTTTCCCTCATTACTGCATCCGAAGTATCTTGAGCATTTTTATATAAATCAGAATTGCTTACTGAGTCCCCTTGGAGTTTCGCTGTTGTGAGGAATATACTCATAGATCATCAGGAACTTTAATTTTTGGAAACGTAGGGCACTTTTTCCTTTGTCAGGGGTTACAAAGGAAATTGAAGAGGAGTCCCTTCACCTACAGAGTGTCATCACTGTTTCTGACAGTACTTTTCATGAAAATCAAATCCAGACAATCTGCTAGATTTGAAAAATGAGGCAATAAAAATGAAAATGTATGCATATAAAGTACTTGAGAGGAAATGAAAATGTCCAGGTAATATTACTGATTTTATTTAAAATTTTCCATTTAACATGAGAAACCAAAAACAGATAATGAGATGTCGATGTGTGTGGGACATGAGTGGAGACTTCAGGGACAGTTCTGAATCACTTCGTCTCTGAACCTTTTATATCCTTAATTTGTTGGAAACGTTACACTTTCAGACAGCAGTAGATTCAGCAAAGTGGAAAAGGGTTTTTGTTTTTTCTCTTTGGTCTTCCAGACACAATTATTTGTCCTGACCCATGGGTCTTTTGATCCTGGTAAATTTTCTATTTTTAAGACTATTTAGGCAGTTTAAATAATTCATGATTCAGAAATGAAACCTACAGAAGATTGCTTTTGCTGTTCTGGTTTATATATATATATATGTTTTTATTATACATACATGTGGGATACAACGTTGATTTTCAGTAATTTTTGCAGGATGTGTGGTGGTTAGATCAGTAGAGGTAGCTTATTCATCATTGCAACACACAATCATTCTTTGTGTCCGTTGACCAATTCCTCATTAGCCCCTCTCCCTCTGCCCTTCTCCTCCCCTTTTCCACCTCTAGTTTTCTAAAAGTTCAACTTATTACTGTGCTTGTTGTTTCTCTCTCTCTCTCTCTCTCTCTCTCTGTCTCTCTTATCTCTCTTTATTGTTCATTTGTTTATTTATGGATTCAGCCCCCAGCTATGAGTGAGAACATGTGGTATTTCTCTTTCTGTACCTGGGTTGTTTCACTTGGGATAATTTTCTCCAGGCTCATCCATGTTGTTGCACATAGTAGAATTTCAGTCTTTTTTATGGCTGAGTAGTATTCCATGTGTATATATACCACATTTTCCTTATCCAGTCACCCATCAGTGGACATTTAGGTTGGTTCCATTGCCTGGCTATGGAACCAACCTAAATAGAGCTTCAGTAAACACGGGAGTGTAAGTATTCCTTCAACCTGATGTTTTCCAGTCCTCTGGATATATCCGCAGTAGTGGGATTGCTGGATCATATGGAAGCTCTGTCTGTATTTGTCTAAGGAACCTCCATATTTTTTTCCATAATGACTGTACTAATTTTTTAAAATAAATGAGGCAGTAGCTTTGCATTTGTGGAGAAAGTTCAGACCTCTTTTCTGCCCTGGGCATCTACACTGTTGTAAAGATTTTTACTATATCATTTTATTATTTTGAGAATGAAGCAGTCGTAGTTCCTGCACCTGCTCTCCTTCTCCCCTATCCCAGTCACACAGGTCAGCACCAGAGCCCTCTCTTTCCCCATGTTTCAGTGGCTCATTGATTGGAGCCAAAGACGCCAGTCCCAGTGAATCCAGTGGTGGTCTTCTTTTCTTTCTGGAAGACGGGCTTAGGAATGTGACTGTAATACATCCTGCGTCGGCCCCCGTGGTTCTCCAAATGGCTTCTTGTGACACCTGTCCTGCCATCCCATCTCATCGGCTATTTTAATGTTATATATTTTTCAATATTATATACTTTTAGTTTTTGTTTTGAGTACTTTAAGAAAAATACTCTTTCGAAATGGATCGGTTTAGATGTAGCCGATCAGTAGTCCATCAAATGAAAGTATTTTCACTTGGCAGATAATGCAGCTGATGGAAATTTAAGCTACCCTCTTAAAAGTGTCAAAGGTTTATACAGGGTTTAACTTGATGAAATTGCTGATATTCAGTAGTTTTTAACTTATAGAATTGTCAATTTTACTTAGTTCAACCTGAACTTATATTGGTTAGAGCACAGCCTCGTAACATCAAGGTCAAGAGTTCAACCCCCATACCAGTCAGCTGCCGAAAAACAAAACAAAACAAAAATCATAGATAGCAAGGCCTAACCAGCCCTATTAAGATTCTGTAAAAAGGAGAAATGAGGTAGTTTCCATAGCACTGGAGGGAAGGGATTCACTCAGGCCATGGATGGAAAGCTGTTTCTCATGTAAGCACAATTCCTTTAATGGATCCATCTTTTTTTATTCTTTGTATCATGTCCTTGGCTTTTTCCTGTGGCTTGGTTGTGTCCCAGTCCCGCCAGCGTGACCGACACGAATCCCACTGGAACTTCTGCTGCTCTTCCTTTTCTCCCTCCCTCCAGCACTTTAACTGCGTGTAAGGATAGCAGGCAGCACTGTTAGTCTTAGTCTTGATTTAGAGAGGAGGAGGTCAGTGTCACCAACTAACCTTCTGTGTCCCAGGATGGACTCCTGGGAGCTCACCTCAAGACCCACCCCTTCCTGTCATTCCCCACTGCTGCTGCTGTCCTGTTCCCTTGGTGGGGTGCAGGTCCTCAGCAGAGTTCCGGTGACAGCTCTCGTTGGAAGTGTTGATTACTACCTGGCAGCCATATGTTCATGTTTCTGGCTTAATAGACCTAAGGACGAGTTACTTTCTTTCATCATTATCCTGAATCCCCAAAAGCTTTGCAATGGCTTCTTCCGTATACTGCAGACATTCTTCAAACCACTGTCCTGAAAAACCTAGAGTCAGTCATGATTCCTCCTCTTGATTTTGCCACACCATGATATTGAACCTTTATAAGTCACTTAACTCTGGACCTGTTTTTTTAGACTCTAAATTTAGACAGTGTATATATACTTCATGCCTAAAAATCATTTAAAAATGGCCTTTTCTTTTCCTCCCCAAATCTGAACAACAGTGTTTTACATAATTCATACATAGTTATTTCACAGGCTGGATATTAATAATAATAAATTTTAGTCTTTATCTGGGTCTGGGGAGAGAACCCCACTATAGACTGAGGAAATTTGAATGCTTGCTTCCCACCCGATTTAGCTGCCCGAAGTCCTTTTAGTGTACCATTTCTTATTGAGCATGCGAGTGTGACTACAAATTTCCCCTGGCGGAAATCACATCATCTCGTCAACCACATAAGAAAATGACAAAACAACTAACTGTGAAAGCTTGCCTGCCAAGCTGTCAGCACTGCCTGCAGGGGTGGGGAGACACACTGTATAAGATGGGATTGAGGCTGGATGGAGCTCAGAAGACAAGCACTGGTGTACCTGTCTTCTCTGAGCTGCAACATACTGGAAGTGTCTGTGCCAACAAGGCTGGGTTCCAGGAAACCCTCTGCTCCTTGAAGCTTCATCCCCAGCCCAGTGGGTGGGGAGTGGGCACAGGGGATGGGGCATGCTGCTTTCTTAGTAATTACCAGATCTCTAACAGCTAACACTGTGTGTGAGGTCTGTTCATCATTCTTCACTAAATCTTCATGGAAACCTGGTGAAGTTTTAAGTATTGCTGTCTTCATATTTTTCAGCAGAGAATACTTGGACTCAGAAAAACACCAGTAGTTAGCCAGTTAGCAGTCAAACCAAACTTCAAACTGGGTCTGTCTTACGCCAGAGCCCAGGGTCTTTCACTTTACCCTGAACTGATTTTAAAGTTCAATGTCAGCAACAACATTGGAACATTGGTGAGAAAAGGAGAAAAGGAAATCCATGCCTTGGGGCTACTGCCCACCCACTCCAAGGTTTCTCTGCTTTGGTAGAAGGAGCACTGGAGTGTGAAAGGGGCCAACATCTGCCCAATTTCAGTTAACTTTGAAAAAGGACTATAAAGTCATCAAAGACAACTGTAAGAGAATGAAATGGGAGAATTGGTTTTACTAAGGAAAAAGGTAGACACCTAATTTAAAAATGGGCAAAAGAGTTGAACAGACACTTCTGAAAATGACTAACCAGCTAGTCAATGAACATGTGAAAAGATTTTCAACATTATTCGTCATCAGAGAAATTCAAATGTGAACCACAGTAGAAATGACTATGTACTCACCAGACTTGCTAAGATGGAAAGGAACACAGTACCAACTATTGATGAGGATCTGGAGCAACCATCTGTCAATCACTTCTGGTAAGAGTGTCAATTTGTAAAATCACTTTGGGAAATGGTTTCAAGGTTTTGAATGCAGCAGAACACATACATACCATATGACCGAGCATTTCTACTTCTAAGAGTATGACCAACAGAAATACATACTTATGTCCATCAAAAGACCTATGGAAAAATGTTTACAGCAGCACAATTCCTTTTTTAAAAAATTTTTATTGAACCAAAATTGATTATACATATTTTGGGGGTTCAATGTTGAGATAAGTTGATCAAATCAATATTACTAGCATCTGTATTGTTACAAATCATACTTATTCTTTATGCCCCTTATCTAATCTCACCCCATCCCCCTACCCTCCCCCTTCCCCCTCTAATTACCCTAGATTTCTTCTCTCCTTCTGAAAGAGTAATGGTTACTCTGTTGATTTGTTGCCTAGATGATCTGTCCAATGCTGAGAGGTGTGATCAGATCCCCCAATATTATCATAGAGCAGATGCTTCTTCTGTCACTCTGGAATGGGCTTTGTGGATAGAGACATCCTTTTCTTTATCTCTGTTGGTGACTCTCCTTGTGTCAATGCACTCCAGTGGTTGGCGGACCATCTGCATGGTGGTTGCGGCGTCTAGCTGCTTTTGTGGCAGCCATGGTCATTGTGGTGGCTGTGGAGGGCCACCCACATGGAGGTGATGTTTTTGGCATGCTCCTTGGTGCTGGTGGTGTGCCTGGTTGTGTGGGGGGGGTCCGGTCCCCTGCTCCATCCCTTGGTCCCCAGTGGGCCCCAAGGACCCTGGCAGTGTGTCTGAGCCAGAACTAATATTTTTGTCCTTTGCTTACTTCTAAAGTGGGGGAACTTCCTATTGGGACCAGTACATGAGCTGTGTGGTTTAGCTAAATTACTGCTTTGCCACTGCTTCCCTAGGGAAGACTTTTTGTGCAGCTCAGGTTATAATGGTTGACTTTTTAGGTACTTCCAGTTCTCTAGAGACCTGGTGCATCTGGGTTGTGTAGAAACTGATCTGGGCCTGAGTCTTTTCATCAAACTGCACCCCATGCAATTCTGTATTCCTGATCAGTCTCCTCTGAGTGGTCCTGCACTGATTGGGATACAGATCAGCTGTCCTTGCTGTGCCCTAGCACTCCCCCAGTGGGCCCATCTCCCCCACTGCCCGTGCTGTGAACACTTCCCATGGGATGGGCCATGCACCAGTCCCTTGCAATGACTCACTGGCCTCTGAGTGGCTCCATTTTTTCAGTTGTTGTGGTTCCTCACTCCTCTGTGGGTCCACAGGAGCCCTGTTAGTGGTTTTACTGGCCTGGGGGCCACCAAAGCCCCTTCTCTCCTGCCGCCTCCAAGCAACTCCATCCGAAGGGCACAGCTGCAGCTTTTGCTGGCTCCTGTTCCGTGTGCTCAGCAGCTCCAGCCTTAAAGTGGCCACAGCACAAAATGGTCAGAGTAGTTTCTTTTCTCTCATCGTGGCTTCTCCCACATTCATGCACTCCATAGGTCTTTCTTCTTCCCCTGAGCTCTAGCAGCCCTAGCTTGGCTGTTGCTTTTTTATATAGTTGTAAATTGGTTGATTTCTGGAAGAGAGTGACCCTGGGGACCATCTATTCTGCCATCTTGACTGAAACTCTCCACAGCAGCACAATTCCTAATAGCCAAAGACTGGAAACTAACAAAGAGCCCAGTAACCAGAGAATGAATGCATAAACTATGGAATGTTCACCTGCTGGAATACTATACTGCAATGAAAATGAGCAATCTGTTGCTATATGTGACAACTTGGATGGGCCTCACAAACATGATGTTGAACAAAAGGAGGTAGACTCAAAAGAGTTCACACTGTATGACACCATGTGCATGAAGTTCAAAACTAGGAAAAGCCACACTGTGCTGTTACAAGTCAGGCTAGTGTTAGCCTTTGTAGGGGGGTGGGAGGGGTGGCTGTTAGGGAGCACGTGTGGTTCCTGGGGGGCTGGCAATGTTGTGTTTCTTGATGTGGGCTCTGGCTACACAGTGTGTTCAGATTTTTAAAACTCATCAAGTTGTTCCGTTATGATATGTGTGCTTTTCTATATGTGTACTATACTTTAATACTATATTTTTATATATACAGGTGCTAGTCCTTAATTTTTGACTCCCACCATGGCAATATAAACATAAATCATCTTAGTGATTTGCATAGGTATAAAATAGGAATTATGTGGCATATTGTACCCTACGTTCTGGGAGAAATATTGCTCATTTTTTTTCTTGATAATACTTCATCTGCTTCAATTTGTCTGGACCCGACAAGGTGAGGAAGGAAGGAAATAGTGAATTCTATCAGCACTAGCAATTATTGTTGCTTAGTATTCATTTGGCCAGAGTAACACTGGCTGGTCAGGTTTTCACCAGATTATAGAGTTCTTTCTTGCCTGGGAGTCTGTAATAAAACTTATTTTGATGATTTTTATACCCCCAAGAAGAAAAGTATAAAGAAAATGACTATGAAATTCCATGACCAGGCTATAATGAATTCTGAACCAATTTATAGGAAACAAGGTGAAAAGATTCAAAGAGAAAGCCTCTGTTCACGTGGGCAGTCTTCATTTGCAATAGTAACTGAAAGAGTAACTTAGCAATAGTCTATGGACTGTTTTACAAAGTGTTCTGGTATTGCATAGGTTAAGTTTTCAGCTTCTCATCTCAGTACAAAAGTAATTGAATTCTAGTGAAGAAGGGGATTGAAAGAACAAATTTGTGTTTCAAGAAACAAAAGTTATAAAACACCATCTGGTACAGAGTCTGATATGTCACAGAAATGTTGCGAATCAAGTCTGTCCTTCCTTAGAGTTTCCATCTCATTTGACCATTGGGGGATCTGACCCAAGGTTGCTGGATCTGTTCAGGGTCACATAGTTGGTGGCAAAGCAAGTCAGGACCCACTGTCTTTAAACTTCCAACCTCTTTCTCTTTTCACCACTTGATAGAGATTCCATAGTAGATGAATAATATCCCTAAGACCATAGGTGTGATATTAATGTGTCTCCTTTAAAATATGTGTTTCAGCTTGCTGCCCTTGAATTCCCCCCCAAAAAACTATTTGGAAACAAGGATGAACGAGTGATTGCTGAGAGGCGGAATCACTTAGAGGTAACAGAATTCAGCTTTTCTTTCTCTATGTGTGTAGAAATTCTAATTGACCAGTAAGAAGGATTCTTACCTGTTCAGCATTATTACTTTTGTCCACAAATGTGAAGGTGCTGCTTCATTAACACAGGAGATGGCAGCAGTAGATAATAAAGTAATGGTATCAGTTTATTTAAAATACAAGTCCTTATCTCCCTCTAGTCTTGCAGAATGTTTTCTTGATTTTTAAGAAGGTACATTTATTTGAAGGGTTAGGAAGCAGCATGTGAGTGAGAACTAAATATTCACCATTGACAGATGGCATGTGATACAGGATGAAGGCACAAAGCTTGCTGCAAAAAACTTGGAATTAATTAACTGAAGATTTATAGTACTGCATCATTGTTGCTTTTTCAAGACAGTTGGAAGCAAAAAGACACATACCTATTTTAGTCATGGTTCGGTTTCATTTGATTTACTTTAACTAAATCTTCCAAGCCAGCTACATGTAGAACTCTAGTTTATTGCAACTGTTGTTTTTCCGACTGCCTTGCTGCTGTGTGCATTGTTGACTGCTTTATCTAGTTCATATTTCTTTTTGGGATGTTATCACTTATTTGGTTGGAGTCTGATGAAAATAAGACTGTCTTTGTGCCAAAGCATGGACCAATATAAATATATATATATATATATATATATATATGTATGTATGTATTTTGGTGGCTGACCAGTATGGGATCTGAACCCATGACCTTGGTGTTATCTATTCCACGCTCTAACCAACTGAGCTAACTGGCCAGCTCCAGCTGTTTTCTTTGAGAACAGCAGGAAGGACTTGTCTAAGCCATTGAGTCAGATGAGGGACAAAAGTACGAATACCTCACTACAGTCTAGTGTCCACAGGCTTCCAGGAGGCCGCTCAAAGTTCCCTTTGCTAGTTCTTTAAGAGGATTAATAATAAAACTTACTGAAAATGAAATCAAATAAGAAAAGGCCTGAGAGAGGCCTCTTATTGTGAAGGGCTACATAAAATTAGGTGTCATTCTTGCTCCTGATGATAGCCAGTTGAAAATGGCTGCCTGTGGGGTCCACTTAATGCCTGTGAGCCAAGGATCAGGAAAATATCTAGAGGTTGGAGATTCCGATCATTCTTGCTCCTGATGATAGCCAGTTGAAAATGGCTGCCTCTGGGGTCCACTTAATGCCTGTGAGCCAAGGATCAGGAAAATATCTAGAGGTTGGAGATTCCGGTAGGAGCAAAACGGGAGAAGTGGGAGACGTGGAGAAATTGAAGACCAGGAGAATGCTGTCCATGGGAAGCATTTTAGAGTTTGGAGACTCTCCATTTAGAACCGCTCTGAGGAAGGACAAGTTTCGGGGTGTGGCCCTGCTTACAGGCACTTGGGTCAGACTGTAGAGTTACCCACTGAAGAGATCCCTGAACTGATAAGACTGAGCTATGTGTGGGTCATTGCAGGCTTCTAAAATTCATCCAATGATGGCATGAACCCTATACTCAGCTGAAGAATTTGCCTTCAAGGAAAAAATTGTGGTGAGCCTGCCTGATCATCAAGTTCTCTCAAAGGTTTAATTGTATCATACAAAAAAATTTTTTTTAAGTAATAATAGAACTAGTGATGTTTTCTTTACCTAACACTTACCTGCCTGTGTACCTCAGTTACCTAGACTCGTCTTTAATGCGAACATGGAGAGTGATGGTTTATAGACTTGTTTTTTATACTAGCGGAAAATAAATCGCTATCCGTAGCTACTCAGGTCTCTGATTAAACTCACATGGTGCCCAGCTGTGCCATAACAGATGGGATGTTTGGTGTGCTGTGCATTTGTGATCACAAAACTCAGTGACCCTTGGGTGGAAGTTCCATTCCAACTTCTAGAGTCAGAGCAAAGTTCAGGGCAGGCTGTGATGCTTGGTACTTCCAGGTGTAACCCATGTTTGTTCTTTCAGCATCTCTGACTTCATCACTTAGCCCTACTAAGCCATCAACTGCTGATGAGTAGTTTAATGTTAATGTCTCTGCCTACATGAGGATCTCTTCCATTGCCTGTGACTGTTTTACCTGTGACATTAGCCTTTAAAGAATGGGTTCCACACTTTGTGGAAATAGGCACTTATATCTGATATTAAATGCATTTTTCCTGATGGTTACTGTTAAATCTTAGAACATTATCTTCTTTTCAAGGAGCAAGTGTGATTTACCTTCACTTTAATTCAAAATTAATCTGAGATTCTTGCCTTAATTTCCTGAGACTATTGTGACTTTTCTTTTGATCTTCTAACACCAGAAGGCACTGCTTGATTTAGTGTATTTTCATGTGAAAATTAACATAGTTATTTTCTCTGAACTTCCTATTCAATTTAATTCAACAAACATTTATTTGGTTCTTAATATATGCTACAGACAGTGCTGGGTTTTATACACAAGGGTATATGAGAATACAAGGATAAATGAGACATTTCTTTCTCTTTAAAAGCATGTTTAAATTCCTATATGAAATTACCTGTAAGTATACTGTAAATACAGAAGCACGTATACAAAGATGGAATTCAGTAGCACACATTTGCACTTGCTTAAAAGGAATTATCTGACATATTATTAAAATCCAGAAATGTAACTTGATAAACTTTCTCACTGTGATAGAGCTGTATAAAACAGTGTTTTAAGCAAACAGTCAATTGTTTTGATCTTCCTTGCTATTAAAATATTTCCAAGTTTTGGACCTTATGTTTGAATTCATCAGCAAAATGTATAAAATAGTTTCACATTAATGACTTGGATACCATTTTGTCATTTTTCAAGTAATAAAAGTTAAATCTGCTAAAATAATTATTTTTAAAAATGATGGATAGAACAGAAATTTTTAACTGTCATGAAATGTTTTGGAGATTAATTTTCTTACTTTGGAGGGAGGAATATTAGTTGTGTGTGGTGGTGGTGGTGACAGGGGTGGGGGCCAGGAATTTTATCCTCAAACATATTGTACCATAAAAGGCAGGAGGAAGAACGTGATGACGGTAAGTGAAGGATAAATTTGCTCTTCAGTGCTAAATCTTATTGATAAACTTGTATAGGCTCCACCCACACAAAGTTATCTGGGCAACTCTAGATTATAGCTGCAGCCAGTTTTGCAGAATTACATCTAATGCTCAAATACTCCCCAGCACTTTTGTTCAAAAGAGCTATCGTATCTTTGAAAGTTTCTCGGGTGGATCTCCATATTGCTGTCTTCCTGGCCCAGCTGGAACCAGTTTGCTGTAACTGCGCGTGTGTGGGCAGACCCCACCACGAGGGACTCAGAGGACTCTGCTGACAATACTCCCCATGTGCTATTGCTGTCTTCCTGGCCCAGCTGGAACCAGTTTGCTGTAACTGCGTGTGTGTGGGCAGACCCCACCACGAGGGACTCAGAGGACTCTGCTGACAATACTCCCCATGTGTGACGTGCTTCCCTGGCTCCAGACATGCCTTTTTATAGCCCTGACAACAGCCCAGCAGACATATGTTGGCAGATGAAGCAGTGGAGGTAATGAGACAAGAATACGCTCAGTCTCTGCCTGCTGAGTTATTTTGAGCAAAAATTATGTTTTTTTTTACCATATTTGAAGCCATATACTATGACTATTAGATTGAACTGTAAGAAACTACCATTGTTGTAGGTCAAAAATGGTGAAATATCAGCGGTTTCATATGCTTCCATGAAATACCTGCTTTCTCCCATTTACTTGGTGTTTACTGAGTGCTAAGTATGAGTGAGCAGTGCTGATAATGGCATGTCACTCACCACTCCCAGGCAGCTTTGAGGTAAGTTCTGTTATTAGCTTCATTTCACAGGAGAGGACATTGTGTCTTTAGGGTAATAAAACAGGTCACATGGCCAGTAAGGGGCAAAGCCTCAGTTTACACTTCAGTGTCTTTTACAACAAGCCCTTCTAATCAGCAAACTCTAAGTTTGAAATGGAGTTGGGTCTTCCTGGAAAGAAATGTCATTTCCTTTGAAGAAACTTCATCCTCCAGCACTATCACCACAGTGTTAAGATCCACTGCCTAATGATTTATTCTTAAATACCATTTAATTCATTCAGCAATTATTGAGCACCT
>NW_007731102.1:51646-54829 GCF_000696425.1 Galeopterus variegatus | reverse complement strand
AGTTTGAAATGGAGTTGGGTCTTCCTGGAAAGAAATGTCATTTCCTTTGAAGAAACTTCATCCTCCAGCACTATCACCACAGTGTTAAGATCCACTGCCTAATGATTTATTCTTAAATACCATTTAATTCATTCAGCAATTATTGAGCACCTGCTCTGTGCCAAGCAGTGTTCTAGAACTGAAGCACCTCTAGTTAGCAACAAAGTGGCCCTGTTCCTCGTCTCTTAACTGGCCATGGCAGTAAGATGGCCTTTCATTATAATCTTTTATTTTTTTGTTTAAGGAAAAATGTTATTGTGATTGTTGAGTTTAAATATTTACTTCATGGGTAGTAAAAGGTTCTGAATCTCAGTTGCTTATGGCTTTGTTTATTTTTAATGATAGGAGATATCACATTGTTTCTCTGCAGATTTATTTTAAGAATAGTCAAATTCACTAAAGTATTAAAAGGGGCATCCTCTGTGAATTACTAAAGAACATAAACCTAGAATATCTTTAAAGAAATTTTTATGGCTTTATATATTATATGTATTATATCAAATATACATTATATAGACACATATACATAATATATAATATTATATGTATATCCAAATAGATATCAAATTGAGTTCTAGTAAACAAAATGTGGTATATGAGATTTATTAACAATAGACCTGGACACATATACATAATATATAATATTATATGTATATCCAAATAGATATCAAATTGAGTTCTAATAAACAAAATGTGGTATATGAGATTTATTAACAATAGACCTGAAACATCCTGAGTTTAGCCACATGGCTCTAGAACATTCTGTTTCTCAGGTTGTCAGTGGTGAACAACCAGTTATTTATATCATCAGTACTTTCGTACAATGAATGACAATTAACTATTAGAAAAATGAAATTAAAGGGACATACAAAATACAAGCACAGTCTTTTTATTATTATTATATATAGATTTAATAGACACAACATTGTTCTGTTAAATTGCAATACAAGTGTCTGAAACACAGACCCCACTTTGAGTAGCGCTGTTCTGGAACATCCATAAAACCTCATCACTGTTTCTTGAAGACCCCTTTCACATTCTTACTTGTGTCAAAAGACCTGGCTGTGTCTCAGATCTTCCCTGTTGTACTCTTAAATTACTTAAAGACAGCAGATCAACGTCTAATTCAGTTCTTAATCTCCCGTGATACTTCACACATACATCACCTTCAATGAATTCTGAGAAAATCTGCCCAGATTAGCCCCAAATTCATTTTTTGTTTTGTTTTATTTTTGTTCATTGATTAGAGGTGCATTTTGGATTACTAATTTTAGAGAACATGATTATCTACTTGGAAAGATTTCTACTAATTATCTTAATAGCCTTATTATTTCTGGGAGTAACTGTAATTAATAAAAACAAGTGAAATCCTCTAAAACCATAAAGCTTTCCAGAATAATACAACCACCTTTGAAAGTAAGAATCTGAGAAATTTCTAGGAAGTTTTCTTCAAAGAACTGGAGCAGGCAATAGCTCAAAGCTACCTGTTTCTTTCTTCCCCATTTCCCTCTCCTTAGCTGGAGCATTACTAAGGTAGGTCAAAAGAATGTGGTAGCTAAGAGTGTAGACTTTGGAACAGATCTTCCCAGTCTTGAATCCGGTTCTGCTCCTTTGGAATTATTTAACGTCGCTGCTTCAGTTTCCTTGTCTGCAAAATGAGGATATAATAGTAATACCATCTTCCTAGAGCTGTACTGAGCATGAAGTGAGATCATGAACATAATGTGGAATGTGTCGCAGAGAAAAACACTCAAAAATGTTAGTTGGTACGATGATGAATAGTGGAGATGGGGGGGAGGGGGGTGGTAACAGCAAGAACAGTGGTGGAGGCTTATGGTGCATTTTAGACCTAATTTAAGAGCCAAGGAAGGTCAAAAGAGCACCACCCCCCAGCAGTCAGCAAGTGTAACAGGTGTCTCAGTTTGTCACAATTACTTGCAGACTCAGTTTCTGAGAGCAGACACTAAAATGATGGGAGTATTATTGTTCATGATGATACCTGGAAGATACTAAAAATCTCTTGCTGTAATGCCATCTTTTCTTTCAATGTATAAAATTGTAATCTGAAAAGGAGAATGGCTTTCTGGAGGATTTAATCGTGCTGGAGCTGTTGTCCAATGTAAAGAAGACTAGAGGCATAGGATCATTATGAAAAGAGCACGGTTCCTCCATATTCACATAGCTGTTGTTTACAGCCAGTTAGTTCTCTTTGCATGTCTCCCAGGTCATTGACTACACGACTGCCCACTGTGGAGGCTCCAACTGACCTGGCGTATCCCTGGGCTTCTGCCTGTGAAAAAATAGATAAATGTCAATGCCTTTCAGCCAAAGACCCCCAGGAAAATACCTGTTTTGAAAACAATGTTAGATTTATTGACTCACTGCAGCAAGGGAGACCATATACCATAGGGAACGAAAGGGGCAGCTTAGTCAGATTGTGTTAAAAAGAAGTTATTATAGAATCTGGGCTCATATTAGGTGATTTTGGGAAGAGTTCAAGAAAGTAGGGCTTTGCTCTAGATGTATGCAAGGGGTAATTCTGTGATTGGGTGTATTAATAACTCTTATCTGGAAAGCGAGATGAACAGAGTGAGGTTTAAAATAGGACTGATAAAAAAGTAGCAGTCACCCATATTAGCCTGGATAAGGAGAGATTTGATGATGTTCGTGGTTTGTACAATGTTCATCGTTTTGTCTGTGAATAGACGTGATTATGGATTTTTTTTTTTTCGTCTTGCTCCTTCATGGTCACAGAGTAGCCACATTTGGAGTGGATATTCTTTGAAATTGTTCATGGTCCACAGGAGAACACGATGCTTAGCTGTGAATGCCAGGCCACTTCCCAGCTGCTTGTCTTTTCTTTTCCTCGTGATGAAGGAATGCCCACAGTTTATAGGAATCATCCTTTCTTATGGGAGCAGTGAACTAAATGAAGAATTGTTTTCAAAATAAAGTCTTGGTACTTCAAATGCCTTATCTGCCAAACATAGGAATTAGCAATGGTTGACAATATGGCTACATCACCACCACCATCCTCCTGCCAGGAATCACTTTTCTGGTTTCTGGTTCCTGCAACACACAAGGTCTAGTTTTCCCTATCAGCAGTTTCTCATTCTATTATTTGTTTTAGTTTTATTTTACTCT
>NW_007731102.1:49302-51169 GCF_000696425.1 Galeopterus variegatus | reverse complement strand
GTCTAGTTTTCCCTATCAGCAGTTTCTCATTCTATTATTTGTTTTAGTTTTATTTTACTCTCAAGCCTTGAATTTCAAACAATAGAATCATTTGGTTTAGACATTTTATAGGTTAAGCCTTTCTGGTTTCAAAGTAAGTTTCTGGAGGTAAAAATTCTCGAGTTTTCTGAGTTTCCTCATTCACTCGGCTATCAGGAAGATATTTAGCAGTTCTACACTTAAATTCCTTCCATCTATTCTCTGCTGATCTTACAGAATATATAATGATAGAACCGTTACCAAATGTAGGAGAGGACTTTAAAAATACCTGATAGAAAGAACCATTTTCTTCCTCATTTAGGTTTTTATTTTTTCTTTTGCTTATCTGGTTATTTACATTAGCAGGAGCTGTGTTTTTGTTATTAGTGTATTACCACTATCACTTAGTAGCAAAGCATTTTTGAAGAGGGTTAAGTCAGTGGCTGTCAATGTGTTAGAGGAGATTGAGCTGGAGTGTGAGGGCTGTTCCATGTTGGTGCTTCATGGAGTAAGAGAAGCTGAAAATGCTGTGATCCTGGGGCTAACTGCCTGTCAAGTAATCATTTTATACAATAAAAATCTTATCAGTGTAAGTTGGTGCTTTCTCATTGTGTGAAAGAGTGAGAGTCTCCAACTGGAGGGATAATCTCACTTTGGTTTCCATGAACAGTCATTGGCTTAAGAGGAAAATTAAAACAAATATTTCCAAGGAGAGTAGTAACTTCCAAACCCAGATGGAGGCCTAGAGGAGGAATGAAGGGCCTGCCACATTGTCATCAAACAGTTGTATGCTCTCCCATTCTTCTCCTCCTCCCCAAAATGGCATTCTATATTGGCGTGGTGGCTAACAACTCAGGGACTCAAAGCACTCTATAAGTGGAAAGCTGTTCTCCGTCTTGGGGCTCCCAATCTAAAACTCTAAGCTGTCAATCAGGATCTACATTTTTTTACTGATTGTGATTTAAGTGGGCCAGAGCATCTCGGAGCTTGCAGTACTTCCCTCAGCTCAGATATCTTCTGCTCAAGAGGCCTTTCCTGCCCACCAAGTAGCAACAGCCCTGGCTCCCTCACTCCCCCACCAGATGCCGCTGTTGTTTCTGGGTCGTAGCATTTACCAGTTGTTAGATGGTTTTTTGTTGGTTGGCTGTTTGGTTTTGTTTTTTTTAAGTATTTTATGATTTACCAGAAGGTAAGTTCGTGAGGACAGAGATTACAGCTGCCTGTTCACCCCTATGTCCTTACTGCCTAGAGCAGTCTCTGGTTCTTAATAGGTCTTCAGTAAATGTTTGTTGAATGACCAGTTAAAGATGTGTTGAATAGCAAGTAGCACATATTTGTTTTGACAAAAAAATTTTCAAAATGAGAGAACGTGCTTAAACTTGGAATTGAATGCTAGCTCTACCACATTTCAGAATGACATGAAGTTAGTTAACCCCCTGAGCTTCATTATTGTTAATGCAAAACATTAGAACAGCTAACTTTCAGTGTTGTTGAGGGGATCAAATGAGAATGGTATGTAAAAAAAACATCTAATAGAAAACATGGCTCGTAATACATCCTCAATTGATACAGTGTAAAGGTTAAGAGCATACACTACAGAATCCATCAGACCCGTTTGTGAATCCTTGCTCTGCTACCTACTGACTGAGTGATCTTGGACAAGTTACTTAACCTCGCTGTGAGTCAGTTTCCTCAACCATAAAATAGGGATGATAATAGTACCCACCTCATTCAGTTGTTATGGTGGTTAGTGAAATATGTCATGTGAAATACTTGGATAGGTGCCTGGTACATAGAAAACACTACAAATTATTACTGTTTTTTAAACTGTTGTTACATTGCATTTGTT
>NW_007731102.1:45665-47786 GCF_000696425.1 Galeopterus variegatus | reverse complement strand
TGGTTGAGTATCGCAAATCCAAAAATCTGAAACCCAAAATGCTCCAGTGAGCATTTCCTTTGAGTGTCATGTCAGCATTCAAAAAGTTTCAGACTTTGGAGCTTTTTGGATTTTGGGATTTGGGATGCTCAACCTGTACTTAGATATAAATCTAAAATAATACATACAAGCTCTATATGAGGAAACTACAAAGCTCTAATGAAAGAAATAAAAGAACTAAACAAATGGAGAGATATTTCATGTTCATGGAAAGGAATCCTCAACATTTTAAAGTTGTCAGTTCTTTGTAACTTAATTCATAGATTCATCTCACTTACAATCAAAATCTCAACAAGTTATTTTGTGGTTATCAATAAACTTATTCTAAAGTTTATATAAAGAAGCAAAAGACCCAGAATAGCCAACACAATACTGAAGGAGAAGAACAAAGTTGGAAGATTGACACTGCCCTTTTTCAAGACATAGTACAGTAATTTTTAGCTTACAGTAATTCTTAGCTACAGTAATCAAGACAATGTGGTATTGTCAAAAGAATAGAGAGATAGATCAGTGGGACAGAATAGAGATCCCAGAAATAGACCCACATAAATATCATCAACTGATCTTTGACAAAAAAGCAAAGGCAATAAAATGGAGTAAAGATAGATTTCAACAAATGGTACTGGAACAATGGGACATCTGCATGCAAAAAAATGAATATAGATATAGACCTTACACCCTTTGCAAAAATTAACTCAAAATGGATATATGCATAAAAGTAAATTGCAAAACTGTAAAAAACCTAGAAGATAACATAGGAGAAATCCTAAATAACCTTGGGTATGTATGGCTGTGACTTCTTTAGATACAATACAAAAGGCACAATCCATAAAATAAATAATTCATAATCTAGGCTTAATTAAAGTTAAAAACTTCTGCTCTGCCAAAGACACTGTCATAAGAATGAGAAGACAAGCCACAGACTGGGAGAAATATTTGCAAAAGTCATCTGATAAAGGACTGTTATCCAGAATATACAAAGAACTCTTAAAATTCAACAGTAAGAATACAAACAACCTGATTAAAAAAATGGATCAAAGACATTGACAGACACCTCACCAAAGGAAACACACAGCAAACAAGTATATGAAAAGATGCTCAACATCATATGGCATTAGGGAATTGCAAATTAAAACAACAGAGAGATACCACTGCACACCTACTAGAATGACCAAAATCTAGAGCACTGACATCATCAAATGCTGGTGAGGATGTGGAGCAACAGGAACTCTCATTCATTGCTGGTGGGAATGCAAAATAGTACAGCCACCTTGCAAGAATTTGGTGGTTTCTTTCAAAACTAAACATACTTTTACCGTAAAATCTAGCAATCTTTCTCCTTGGTATTCATTCAAATGTGTTAAAAAACTTATGTCAACACAAAAACTTGTACACAGATGTTTATAGCAGCACTATTCATAAAAACCCACAACTAGAAGCAACCAAGATGTCTTTCAGTAGATGAATGGATAAAGTGTGGTGCATCCAAACAGTGGAATGTTATTCAGCACTAAGAAGAAATGAGCTATCCATCTGTGAAAAGACTAGAGGAAACGTCAATGCATATTAGTAAGTGAAAGGAGCCAATCTGCAAAGGTACCTACTGTATGATTCCAACTAGATGGCATTCTGGAAAAGACAACTATGGAGGCAATAAAAGGATCGATGGTTTCCAGGAGTTAGAGTGGATGAATAGGCAGAGCACAGCTGATTCTTAGGGCACTGCAACTACTCTGTATAATATTATAATGGTAGATACATGTCATGATGCATTTTTCAAAAGTTACAGAAAGTACAGTGACAGGAATGAACCCTAATGTAAGTTATGGGCTTTGGGTGATAATGTTGCATCAGTGTAGGTTCATCGATTCTAGCAAATGTACCACTCTGATGTGGGGTTTTCATAGCGGGGGATGCTATAGATATGAGGAGGGATGGATATATGGGAAATCTCTGTACCTTCTACTCATTTTTTCTGTGAACCTAAAACTGCCCTAATAAATAAAAGTCTATTTTTAAAAGTAAATATTTAAAAATAAGTCATCATGTGATCATCGTTTATAATCTCCCTCGTTTTTTTCT
>NW_007731102.1:43723-44776 GCF_000696425.1 Galeopterus variegatus | reverse complement strand
GTAAATATTTAAAAATAAGTCATCATGTGATCATCGTTTATAATCTCCCTCGTTTTTTTCTGCCTTCATTTCTCTTTCACTTCTATCCTTCCTCCATTCTGTCCTTTTTCCACTGTCCCCTGGTTGCTTGCTGAAACAAAAGAACAGTGGATGGATGGGTGGAAGGGTGCGTAGATCTGATACTATTAGAAATTCAAATTTCATGTCTGTCTATATGAATCACTGCTTTTCGGAGTCTGGAAATTAATGAGGTACCCCGCTCAGTGGACTCCCTTTCCACATTAAAACATTTGAACACTGAAGCCAAGAAGGAAATGTATTATAATCACATTTAACCATTAAGAAGGTGAGAGGCAGGTGGAATAGTGATATAATCGGACAAACAGTTGTAAAGATTCTTTTGCCTTCTAATTTCCATATATTACTACAAAGACTTTTTCACATTGATGTTTGGTTCAGAGGACCTTCATGTTCTTCCATCTTGTACTAGCATTTAGGATATTCTTAATCACCTATTATTACGTTTAATTGAACTGTCAGTGTAATTTGCAAAAACTTTTTCTTCAAGGATCACTTGAGAAATCTCAAAATAGGTTGCCCCTGCCTTCAGTCTTAATTTCCTGCGGTACTCAAGCTAAATCCCGTTAGCTGTATCAGATGGAAGAGTTGAAATAATGTTCTGTTGAGTTAGTATGCAGAGCCAGAAGTACTTGGGCACGTTAATTTTAACATCAGAATGTGGTTCAGATTTTCCCTATGAAAGAGAACATCTTTATTTAAGGTCACAGCCCCAGTTTTTCATGTACAAAGTGACCTTTTTCGGCAATCTTTTGCAACCCTTTCTCAGTCAAAAGAACAATTGCTTTCACCTGAGAGTGCTGAATTTGGTAACATCAGGTGCTGAAAGAGTTCTTAGAATCAAAGAATGTGATCCTGTTACGCAAGGGTACTTCAAAAAGTTCATGGAAAAATAGAATTAAAAGACAATATGAATCTTTTCACAAACTTTTTGAAGTACTCTCATTTTAACAAATTTCTACTATGTAAAGAGTT